>NC_052349.1:11894991-11904469 GCF_009727055.1 Benincasa hispida
GGAGAGAAGACAGATGAAACCGGGTAAAGTTCGCACACTGAATGGGTGGGGCCCCATCGGACCCGGATAGTCGTGTTAGGGCACCAACGAGTTCGTTACCCAAAACCGTCTACCGCTTGACGCGATATCATTGTCGTTCTGACCTTGGGGTCAGTTTTCAATTTTCGCCCCCGAATTTGCGCAACATTAAAATTTGGCCGCGGGCACCCCGGGCCGGCCCAGATAGTTGTTTGGGGCACAAAACGAGCTTCAATTCCAAAACCGTCTGCGCGCACAGCTTTTTCTCATTCGTTTTGAAGCCTAGAGCCCTTTTCAAAATTTTCGCCGCCGGAAAGTTCACGCACTAAAATTTTGGCCCTGGCACCCCGCCGGGCTTCGCATAGGCCGTTTGGGGGCATTCCAACTGAGCTTCTGGTTCCAAACGCATCTACGGCACGAGTTTTTCTCATTGTTCTGACCCTGGGTTCGTTTTCAAAATTTTCGCCCTCCGGAAAGTTTGCACTAAATTGGCCGAGGCACCCTGCATGCCGAGCCCGATAGCCATTTGGGGGCACCAAAACGAGCTCCATTCACAAAACTGTCATACGCACACGGCGCTTTTTCTGCATCAATTCTGAAACCCCTGGGTTCGTTTTAAATTTTTCGCCCACTTGAAAGTTCGCGACAAATTGGGCCCCGGGGCACCCCGTGGGCCGAATAGCCGTTTGGGGCACAAACGAGCTCCGTTCCCAAAACTGTCTACGTGCACTGCTTTTTCTATCATTCTGAACGCTTGTGGGTCTGGTTTTCCAATTTTTCGGCCTGCCGGAAAGTTCGCACACTAAAATTGGACCTTGGGGCACCCCGTTGGGGTCCGATAGCCGTTTTGGGGGCTAAACGAGACTGTTACAAAACGTTTTGCGCGCATGATTTTTTCTGATCATTCATGACCCCTAGGTCCGTTTTTCAAATTTCGCCCACCGGAAAGTTTGCACAGCACTAAAATTGGGGCCCACAGGGGCACCACGCCCGGGGCCTGATAGCCGTTTGGGCACCAACGAGGCACTGTTCCAAAAATATTTTGCGCGCACAGAATTTTTTTCTCATCATTCTTAACCCCTCTGGGTTCATTTTAAATTTTCACTCCGTCGGAAAGTTCGCGCACTAAAATTTGGCCTAAACGGCACCCACACGGGGCCCGCGATAGCCGTTTGGGTCACCAAATGAGCTCCAATTTACCCAAAATCGTGTGCATGCATGGCTTTTTCTCGATCGCTTTTGAACCCATGGATCTGTTTTAAAATTTTCGCCCACCGGAAAGTTCGCACACTAAAATTTAGCCCCGGGACACCCCCGCCGGGCCCGATAGTCGTTTGGGGTACCGAACGAGCTCTGTTCCCAAAACTGCCTGCGCGCACAGCTTTTTCTCATCATTCTGAACCCCTGGGCCTATTTTCAAATCTTCGCCCACCGGAAAGTTTGCGCACAAAAATTGGGCCCCAGGATCTGGTTCAAGCTGGGATCTTGTTCAATATCCCATCGCTTTACTATACCTTGCTTCAAGCAGGGAACCTTGGGATATCTTGAAATTGGGTTCTAATGCTTCTATTTATATAGCTTGATCGCCAACAGCATTAGTGGTCCTTTTCCGAATTTCTGCTGCTAACGGTGTGATGGACCTGCTCTGAATCTCTGTTGCTAACAGCTTGGTAGGTGAAATGTCAACATCACCTTGTGATACTCCCGAGGTATGTGTTCATGCTTGGGTCATCCCTCAATTATGGTTATTATTCTATAGCCACAACTTCTATGCGATGGACGAATACGGTTAATGGCCGCAGCATCCATGCGTCGAACATATGCGTTCTCTTCTGTGATGGAGAGATTCCCCACATGCGATCGATTCCTTCGTTTGCTACAAAAATAAACAATTGGATGCATAACAACGCATAATAGTGGGTTAGCCGAGATTCTTAATGTCGATCAATGCAAGCTCGTTTTCTCATGAATTCTTAGTATAATCACTGCATATTCTACATAACAACCCTCATAATTCTAAATAAAAGGCCTATAATGACGTATATTTATGGTGTCTTCTTCTCTAACTCTTTCCTTTTTATTTTTGCAATTAATTTAAGCAATTTATTGTATGTTTTAGTTTGTTCTTATTTATTTGCTAAAATTTGATAGAATTAAATTATCACATTTTTGTCATCTTATTTGTTGCATAAATTGAATTTTCTTATTATTTATAAAAAGTGTATTAATTAGTTTAATTAGATTAATTTAGAAAAAAAAAAGGTTTAATTAAACCCTATTCACCCCCCCTCTAGGGTTGCCATATCGATCCAACAAATCTTAGAGGTGGAACTATTTGATGTTTAGGGAATCGACTTCATGGGCTCGTTTCCACCATCAGAAGGTCATCACTATATCCTGGTTGTGGTTGATTACGTGTCAAAATGGGTTGAGGTCATCGCATGTGCTAAGAATGATGCAGTCACAGTGGCGAAGTTTCTGAAGAAGAACATTTTTGCTCGATATGGGATGCCACGGGCCCTAATCAACGATGAGGGTTCTCACTTTATCAACCACATAATTGCCAACCTGTTGACTAAATTTAACATCAGCCATCGAGTTACGACTGCTTATCACCCACAGACTAATGGGCAGGCAGAGATTTCTAACCGAGAGATCAAAACTATCTTGGAGAAGGTAGTCAATACTTCTAGGAAGGATTGGTCACCCAAGCTTGATGAAGCACTATGGGCATATAGGATTGCTTATAAAACACCAATTGGCATGTCCCCGTATGCCCTGGTCTTTGGAAAAGCTTGTCATCTGCCGCTCGAATTAGAACATAAGGCGATGTGGGCATGTAAGATGCTGAAGTTTGATTTAGCAAGTGCGGGGAAAATCCGGAAGCTGCAATTGAATCAGTTGGTCAAATGGCAAAGGGACGCCTATGAAAATGCCAAGATCTATAAGGAGAAAACCAAGAAGTGGCATGACGACCACATAAATGATCGGACATTCACCAAAGGTCACAGGTATTATTATTTAACGCTCGTTGAGATTGTTCCTACGAAAAGTTTGAAGACTCGGCTGGATCTGGCCGTTCAAAAATAAGAACTATCTTCCTCATGGCACAATAGAACTAACAACTTTACGATGGGAACAAAACGCGTTTAAAAGTCAATGGTCAACGGGATTAAGCCGTATTACGGAGGCAACTTCGAGCAAACGCATGAACTACCATTGACTTTGGGCAAGTAGGATAAACCGCTTGTTGGGGGGGGAAGTGCATTGCGGTAATTCTGAGAACTTCTTTCAAATCAAGCATCCTTATCTCTGCTTATTGCTTCTTTTACAGTTTTCTTTTAACTTGCTTTTCTAAAATCACGTATTTTACGCGCTTCCCCTAGAATTAGCTCGAATGTTTTTCTGTAATCATCAATTTAATTCTTTATGTCATGTTTAATTCCCTTTAAATTTGTCATTATAATTGTAGCATCGTAACTTTAATTTTTGTGAATGATTAGATGAAACATTAGAAACCGCAAGTAATTTTCAATGCATTTTTAATGGTTTTAAAAAGAAAAATAAAAGTGGTAATAAACGCGATGATGGGTGCAACTGTGTGATTATCAAAAGAGACACCTTGCGTTCCATCCCAAATGCATCGCGTTGAGGGGTGTGTTGCGTGCGCATGTATTCTTTGCCCGTCTTCAGTGAAAAGGCACTATGTTGAGGTAGTGATGCGCTGGTAGAAATACCGTGCGCCCGATCCTCCAGAAATGCGTTGAATTGAGGGGTGTGTTGCAGGAGTACATGTGTGTTGCCCATCCTCAGCAAAAATGTATTTGCGTTAATAGAAGCACGGTGTTAATTTTTATCGTGCACCCGTCTGAATCAAATTCAAAAAGATAACATCTCTGTTCTTTGATTCTTTATACAGGCAACAATTTTGTGTTGCGTTAATTTTTCATTATTTGTATACTTTGTTAATATTCAATACAAATGAGTACATATTCACTCGTTTTTTCCTGTACCTTTTTCTTTATCATCCTTTGTCAATATGTGCAATATTCTTAATCTTTTACTTTTGCGTTATTCATTGCGTTGCCATGATGTAATCTAAGTTTATACTTAGAAACATTTCCCATACTTTGTAAATTCTAACTAATACTTAGTTAATTCTTAGTTTAGTAGTATTTTACTTTTTATCTTTCAAAGTTCTGCTCAAACTTTCTTTTTGAAATTTTCTTCTAAGTGTTTGTCTAGTCTATACAAACAATGCAATGAAGACCTTGCTCATCTTTAAATTTGGGGGTGGGGAAGGTCGGAGCAGATAAGATCAAGAATATACGGTTATTAAGAAAATATGTTCATTTCCAAAAAAAAAATTATGCCAAACTCCAATGTCAACGCAAGGGAATCCTCAAAAATGTTCCCAACCTGATAAGAGTTTAGTTGTGAAAGGAGCCTACTCGTAGTTGGATGTTCATATGACACCCGTAGGAGCAAGCCAAAACGAAGGTGGGTTTCCAAGAACAACGCAGTATAAAAATGAGAAAAAATAAGGAAAATAAGGAAAAAAGTAAGAGAATGCAAGAGACAACTCCTCTGAATATCATGAATTAGAGTTAAAATTGGCACACAACCGTAGTTGGATGTTCGCATGATACCCGTGGGAACAAGCCAAAACGAAGAGTGTAACCATGACCAATAGTCTCTAATAAATGACGCAAGATTTGACCACCGCATACAGACATATCAAGTTGTTTTGACAAAGAAGAGGTCAACATTCTATTTTAAAACTTGAAAAGCATCTTTGAGCAGAATTTTGTTATATAGAAGAATAAAGTAGGGCTTGTTAAGAATTAGCAAGGATAGAAGGAAATTGCAATGTCAAGTAATGTGCATAAGTGTAACATTCGGAGCAACCAATTGACGCAAAAATATAGGATAGGAATTGAGCCTTATTGCCTTAGTAGAAGACATGCTTGAGAACAAGCATATATCTAAATTTGGAGGTGTGATAACTTATAGAAATACAAGTTATTTATGCTATCTTATCTAGATATTGTGGCCAAAAGAGAAGGAATATGCGTCGATTGTATGAAAATTAGCTCAGAAATACAATAATTATGAATTATCGCAATTACACCCACTAACATCATCAAGACGGTAGAAGAGGACATTTCTATTTTGTTTTGTAGGAAACCAAGCACCGCTTGCGATCAAGGCTCAACGAGAAACTGAATAGCGCATCTCTGTCACATTGCACCCATCAAACCACAATGAAGAGACGATCAACACAATGACATCGCAATGCGACAGTCGATCCCGAGCTGAATTTCAACTACATGCAGTAATAAAAACAACCCTGCATGCGAGCACCCGATCGAAAGATGCAGCTGAGCAACACAAACGCTGAGGATTTCAACACGTGTACAACTAATCGTTGTGCAAATTTAACGGTTTGATTGCATAACAGAAGGAATATTTATTCCTCCATCTTCGAAATTTCTATAACAATAAGTGGGGTCCACAAATCAAGAGTCAAAGCTTTTCACCTATAAATACCCCCATAGAATTCAGAGAAGATATACTTGATACGAGGGCGAATTAATGCTAAATTATTGAGAGAGAGGCTGAGCTGAGTATTGATTGGAATAAATTCGAGAAGAAAAAAGACAATGCCGAGAGGTGAGACTCAGTGCTATTCTTCCAGATCCCCACCGTGAAGCTCTATGTTGAGGTCCCTGCTACCGGTTGAGCAAGCCGGAGAGGGAAGCTCATCCTTCTGCACGATCCATCCACGACCGGCAAGCAAATCTCCATTTAGATCGGCGCCAAGACATTGTCGCTTATTTGTATTTGTTCCTAACTCTATTCATCAACTGTATTTCATCTTCTTAATCTTTTCATTCACAAATCATGTATCAAATGCTAAATAGTATTATTGAATGTCTTGATCATTTCCATTTCCACTTCTCTATCTACTTTCGTTCCTCCATTAATCGTTTTCTCCCTGAAGTTTTCTTTATCCCCTGGTAATTAATATGGATTAAACGAGTAACTTAATCTGTGCTAAAGAGATAAATGCATTTGGCTAAAGCATGCTAGACGGCATCTTCACCTGTGAAAGCAGAAGTGAAGATGCCATTCGGATCTGTCGAGAGAAGGTTAGAAGAATGTGTTAACTAAAGCGAGAAGTACTTCCAGAAATGGAAGCAACCTTGCGTTCATATGTTCGTCCCTGTTTCACCACAGAGATGTGGGAACGCGGTCGATCACCGAGAGGTGTACGTTAAGGGAAAAGCAAAACCGTACTTATAGCTTTAACGCAATTAAGGAACTTGCGCTGTTTATATTAAATATCTTTTCTATTTCTGTTTCGCACATAAGACTTGCCACCGCATTACACAATCTTTGTATAATCTTCACAGCCAACCTTGACCTCGGTATCTTGTATCATGAAACATGTATCTTGTATCATCTTAGCTTAGGTTTACTTCAATTTATTTTATTACAGAATCTTTACCGTTTTACTTTACTTTATCGCATGTTTAATTACTTGTATGCAAAACTCTTTTTTTAAATTGAAAAAAACCCCTGGTCGCATGTATCACAAACATAACGCAATAACCTCAAATAGTCCCTGTGTTAGACCTCGGATCACACCGAGAAACTTGCGGTGAAATTATACTTGGTTCCAACGCAAGAAAACTTGTGATAATGCACAGCGTACTACAAGAATAATCATCATTAACGCATATCTAGAAGTAGTATCGCATGGACTTGATCTTGCGTGCATCATTGTATATCATCTTAAAATACCGCGTTACAAGTTTATGGCACCGTTGTCGGGGACTTGTTAACAGTTAGTGTTGAATTATTTTGTGATATGTGCAGGACAGATCTCTTTGTACTGACTGTTCAATGCGGAAAGCAGCCTGACGACTTATGAGTGCTAGAGTGATCCGAAAATTTTAAGCAGACCCAGAGATTAAGTGTATTATTCGCGCAGGAGTTCATCAGGGTCGAATTAATTGGTGAAGAAGCATGGCTAATGAGAATGTGGCACCCGCAATAAACCAAAGGGAAAATTTGCCAACGCAAGATCCAGTTTTTCTTGCTATTGACCATAACATTCCCATGAGGGATTATGCGGCGTCGGATTTTTATAATTTCTCACCAGGAATTTCAAGACCCATGGTTAAGGAGAATGTAAGCTTTGAGATAAGACCTGCTGCAGATGATTCAGAATTCGGGTCGATTTGGAGGATTACAAGTAGAAGACCCACACGCTCATTTGACAAATTTTGTAGACATGTGCAGCGCATTCTCCATGCCTAGTGTAACTCAAGAAGGGCTAAAACTATATTTGTTCCCGTACAATGAGCGCACTAGTCGATCAGATGACCACAATGACCTCACTTCTCCAGATGGTGGCTAACCAACAGAGAACTCTCTCTTAAGGATCAGCACAAGTTAATGCGTTGACTCACGTGGCCGCAATAAATTACGCCCAATGTGGAGAGGCACATCCAGTAGAAGTCTGCCTATAAAATAACAACCTGTATATTTTGTCTATGATGAATCGTTTGGCAACATCTACAACCCTTGTTGGTGGGATCACCCAACTTTAAGTTGGGACGGGAATCACAACCAGGGGGGCCATAGTTTCTATCAGAACTATTATAAAGGGGATAGAGGCAACCCTTTGGTCTTCATTACTCCGGATTGTAGCCCAGGTAATTCTCAAGATATACCACCCTGTGACCAACTGTGCTTATATGATACCTTTTACAGCATCTCGTCTCTGGAGACATCGTTAAAACATTACATTGAAAAGAGCGAGGCAATGAGACAATCGCATGTTGACTCCCTTAAAGACTAGAAGAGCAGATAGATCAGCTTACGAGGGAAATGAAGAAGAAAGAGCCTGGCAACTCAAGAGCATCGGGGCCACGAGGTAAAGAACAATATCATGCAGTGACATTGAGATGTGGCAAGACAACAACCCCTATGTCATCAGTACCAAAGGCGACAACAACACCAGTAGATTTGACTGTTGATAATGACCACGCAACTAATAGTGGAAAAAGTACTAGTGCAGAAGTAAGTTCACCTGCAAAAGTTGAAGCTCCTCAAGACATGAATTCTAAAACAACGCAACCTCCAATTAATGAAACACATCAAGCACAGGACCTCAACAAACAGCCAGTTAAACAAGAAGAAAGGTGGGATCCACCACTTTTCTCGTCCAGGTTGAAGAAGAAAGATGATAGCAAATAATTTCAGAGGTTTCTGGACGTTCTTCGACAGCTACACATTAATATTCCCCTAATAGAAGCTCTAGAACAGATGCCGAGCTATGTAAAATTTCTCAAGGATATTCTTGCTAATAAAAGAAAAAATCAGGGAAAATGAAACAGTTGTGTAACGTATGAATGTAATGCACTGTTTCAAAACAATAGCCCCACCAAAATGAAGGATCCTGGGAGTTTTACATTGCCCTGCACAATAAGAGGAAAGATGGTTGGGAACGCACTGTGTGATTTAGGGGCAAGCATAAATCTAATGCCCTTGTCGATTTTTAAGAAGCTGGATATCGACAATGCAAGACCAACCACGATCACATTACAGTTGGCCGATAAATCAATAAAGCATCCTGAGGGAAAGATAGAGGATGTACTCGTTCAAGTGGACAAGTTTATCTTTCCGGCAAACTTTGTTATATTGGATTACAAAGCTGATAGAGAAGTCCCTATCATCTTGGGTCGCCCATTTCTCGCAACAGGGCGAGCACTGGTCGATGTGCAAAAAGGGGAATTGACCATCAGGGTTGACGATCAGGAGGTAAAATTCAACGTGTTCAATGCGTTGAAGTACCCTGGTGATATGGAAAACTACCAATATATTGAGGAACTGCAGAAAGAACCTTGGCACGAACCCCTGAAGGAGCTAAAGGAAGAATATTTTGAAATCGGCGCAAGGTTGGAGGAGAACTGCGCCGCAATTCATGTTGAATCAAATTTTTAACTGCTCAAGTTATCTAAACGGACATCACAACGCATTAAGCCATCTTTGGAAAAACCGCCTATGCTAGAGTTAAAGTCGTTGCCCGTACACCTTAAGTATGCTTACTTAGGAAGTAACAACATGTTACCGGTTATCATTTCTGCATCGTTGATTAAGGAGAAAGAAGATGCGCTCATTCAGATCCTAAGCAATAACGCAAAGGCCTTAGGGTGGACCTTGGTGGACATTCGAGGAATCAGACCCTCGTATTGTATGCACAAGATTCGTCTGGAAGAAGGAAAGACAGGATTGGTAGAAAGGTAACATTTAAACCCTGCCATGAGGGAGGTCGTGAAGAAGGAAATTGTGAAGTGGCTGGATGCAAGAGTCATCTACCCAATATCTAATAGCAGCTGGGTGAGCCCAGTACAATGTGTTCCAAAGAAAGGGGGGATGACAGTCATCA
>NC_052349.1:12215673-12281287 GCF_009727055.1 Benincasa hispida
CTCTATGAAAGGATCTGGCTAATGAGGGTAAATTCACTCAGGATGAGTATCTCGCTAGCAAATGTTGCTTTGTTTTGATAAAGTTTCAATTAGTAAATGAACTATTTGAGGTATTTTGCCTAGGATTCTAAGTAAGTTTATCTGAGAAATATGTTCCTTTCAGGCTAAAAGATAATGTACAACTTAATTAAAAAGAAAATGTACAACTTTATAATAAAAAAAAATTGAATATACATAAAAGTAAATCTACATTTAATTAATAAATATGAATAAAAGAAAGTATTTATCTTCTAAATTAAAAAGAATAATGTAAATACTTTATTGAATTACAATAAAAAAATTGAATATACAATAAATTATTCTAAAAATGAATATACAATAAATTAATAATAAAAAAATTTGAATATACAATAAATTAATAATAAAAAAATTGAATGTACAATAAATGATTATAATAAAAAAATTATTTATTTTTCAATCCCTATTGGAGCCCGTCTTAGTAACGAAGGACACTTCCTTCGATTATGTCTTAACTTGATTACAAAATCCACATCGTGTCGAGTGGCTGGTTTGTCCAATCCATCTTTTGTTGTGATTTAAATGTACTTTTCGGTCACCAGGTTTTTCAACAACGATGATCAAGGATGTAGACGGGGCATATTAGAGTGCTTGAACAAATAATCTTCCATGCGACACGATAAACATAATTTTTCAATGAATTAAATTTATACTTTTTATTGAAGTTGCTGACGATATGTCGTAAGCAGAAACGATGGTGACATTTCGGTCCCGTCCAACCATTTGCTGGGTTGTTCACTGCTGCGATTATACCGGCATGTCGATCTGAAATTAAACACACCTCTTATGTGTTACAATTTCTCTCAAGTGTTTCAGGAACCATTCCCATGAGTCTACGGACTCTTCATCAGCAACGGCAAATGCAAGTGGAAGAAGATGGTCGTTCGAGTCAACTGATGTAGCAATCAACAATTTTCCTCTATATTTATTGTACAAGTGTGTACTATCTATCTGAATTATCGGCCGACATTTATTAAAAGCTTCTATACAAAAACCAAATACCCAAAATATAGAAGTTAGGATAACATGATCTTCAGTAAGTGTTTCTTTAACTCTCCACTCTACACGTGTTCTGGGATTGATCTGCTTAACCATATATAACCACCTGGGCAACAATTTGTAAGATTCATGCCAATCACCGAACACTTTAGCCAACACTTTTCTTTTTCCCTCCCATACCCTATGGTAAGGAACATGATATCCAAACTTTGATTTGATGTCAAACTGCAGTTGTGCCACACTGATAGATAGTTTTTCTCTTACGGTGTCACAGAACTCCAGTGCAATCATTGATGAATCCAATTGCATGTGACCTTGACTTAGTTCTGAATAAAAACATATATGTTGCTCATCATACTTAGTGATCTCGAACAAGTCATGCGATTTTTTCTTTATTGCACGAAGTTTCCACTTGCAATTTTCCTCCCACTTCTTATATTGAATTGTCCAAATCGTCGGTGTAGATTCAACAACCTCATATGGTGAGTGACACTTTATTGCAAAATATTTGACCGCGTGTTGTAGCATTTCCTTGTCTTGACAAATCATCCCTTTATACAATTCAGTATTGTCAACGTCCACAGGGGCTACAATTGGGTCATGTTTTCAAATGCTATCCAGTACATTCATATCCAAATCATTGAATGTGTCTGAAAGCATCTCATATTCACGACTATCGAAATCCAACTCTTCAAATTCATCATCCGTTTCTGTTCTGAAGTCTCTGTACAGGTTGTTAGCCTTCATATCTTCATTATCACATGGCGATGCAACTGACTCCGGATTAGGATGGATACATTGAGTTAGATCTTCAAACTGGTTAAATGATGTATCAGGATCCACCCCTATCCTATTTACATTTACATACAAATGCACTAGATTTGACATTGGCATTGCCATTGAGAACATCAAGTTCATAGTTTGTGCATTCGAAATAAGGAATGGCATAAACCTCATTGATCCTAATGGTTCTAGATTATGATGTCTATAAATTATTTCTATCTGATTTGCTCTCATATCTACACTAAGTAACATCCCAACAATTTCAATAAATTGTTCAAATACAATTCCACTGTTCACATTTATAGTAAAACTCCCACTTGGTGGTTGGTCCTACTCAACTCCATCAATACCATCAATCATATTATCATTTGTAAACAACAAAAATCCCAAGCATTTGCCTGCCATTTTCTAAAAAAAAAAGACAAACATCAATTTTTTGTATTATACTTTTTATAAGAAGTATATTAAAAAATATTAGTTTTTTTAGTTTATAAACATAAACTTTTTAAGTTTTATGAACATCAACTTTTTAAACATAACAATAAATTAAACTTTTTATAACTATTTTTAAACATAACAATAAATTAAACTTTTTATAACTATTTTTAAAAATAACAACAAATTAAACTTTTCAAATTAAAATGAGTAAACTTGCAAATATATTTTTCAAATTTAATACAAAATAAAAAATTAAATTAAATTAAACTTTTTCAAACTATTATAACTATATTTTCAAAGAAGAACTAGAAAATATCAACTTATCAACAATAAACATAACAACAATAATTTTCAATTGAATAAACTAAAATTTTCAAACTATATTAACCTTTTAAAACTATATTAAACTTGTTAACTATACAATTAATTTTGTATTAAACTATAAATATCAACTTCTTAAACATAACAATAAACTAAACATTTTAACACTATAAACATCAAAGTTAATACTAAATAAATCAAATATCATAAGAATAAACTAAACTTTTCAAATATCATAAGTTCAACTCACAGATTCGACGGTAGTTCTCTTTTTTTTCTTCAAAGTGATAACGTTCACCATTTTTTTCCTGTTATTTGTTATCTGACAACAACTACAAAAAATAAAAAAGAAAATAGAATCTATAAAAAAAATAACATAAGAACAAAAATAAAATTTATAATTATTCTTAAAAAATAAAAATTTAGTAGAGTAACGAACCAGTATAGTTGTGTGAGAATAATTTGTATTAAACGAAATACAATAAGAGAAATGAAAATGGAAATTGGAGGAGAGGAAGATGATTTCGAAGGCTTATTTTTGAAGGCGGGGGTAGTGAGCTATGAAGGGGCAGTGAGTAAATCAAGGGGAGAGAAGTGAGCAAAATCAAGGGCAGTGAGCTATCGAGGGAGTGAGTGAGGAAAAATGAAGAGGGAGCAAAAATTATCAAGAGAGTGAGTGAGCAAAAATGAAGAGGATGGAGGTTTAAAAGGATGTAGGTCGAGTATTGAATACTCGACCCACGGGTTTGAGGTGGTTGAAGAGGCATTAAGGCTATGGCAGAGGGGCATGCATGCAGGGAATCAGAGCAGGGGTGGGTAGAGGGAGCATGCATGCAGGGAATCGCGCAGGGGAATCGGAGCAGGGGCAGCATGGTGATAGGACCTCACATGGCATGTCCTGAGTAAATTTACCCTCACTTTTCTCTACTAATCTATTTACTTATTTCGCCTTTTTTTAATTTACTTGATAATAAAATCAAGGTTCACCATATTTTTTTCAGACTTATTCAATTATAGTCAATTTTAATATATGCACTTTCATTAAACTTACTCAATTATAGTTATTAGTTGTAACAAAATTCTATTATTGTTGTTATTTTTTCATTAATGATTATTAGCTTTTTTTCTCATTGGTCATATATATATTTCTATGGAAAGTAAATAAAGTGAAGATAATTATGAGCGAGATCCTCCTCATGAGCGAGATCAAGCATTTCTTTAACAAACTGTCTTCCTAGCGATGCTCACCTTACCAGCGAGATTCAACCCACATTTATAGCGAGATTCCCTTCTAAAGCGAGATCCTCATCACAAAATTAGTGAGATTTCGTTCTAGAGCGAGATCCTCATCACAAAATTAGCGAGATTTCCTTCACCCACTTATCTTCCTTGTCGAGGGTTGAAGTTTCGACTTATGTATGTCAAAACTTCAACATTCGACAACCCTAATATACATATTGTTTCCAAGTTTTTCTTTGTTTGTCAAGTTCTCAACGTTCGACCTCTACATTAATTGAATCCTCAACCCTCGACTTCTAGTTTCGATCTCCCAAAACAACAATATTTCTCTAATAAGTTTCATAACAACCTTATTTCCCTAATAAGTTTTGAAAACAACCATATTAATATAAAAGGTCCAAACGAATTTATATAATAGAAAATATTAATTAGTAAATGACAAAACTACCTTAAAACAACAAAATTAAGTACGAATGAGAATACAAAGATATACTACTTCAAAAACAAACAGCCAGTGAGGGTTACTAGAAACTTATGGATGTCTACAACAATGGACTTCTTCCAAGGTGAGAAAGAGCAATGTTGATTGTACCAGTGAAGTTGTTGTTGGCAAGTGAATATTTGAAGGAATTGCTTTCAGAACAATGTGACTATTGGAAATATGATTGCATTTGACACTAAATCAGTTGTGGAGAGTTTCGTGTCTTCATTCCATATTACAATTTTGCTCATAGGATCTTGAAAGCCAACTTTAAATACTATCAATTCCAGAACGTCATTGTTGAAAACGGTGTTCAAAGTAGAAACAAAAGCAAGAAACATGTGTGCGAGTGAAAAAGGTTGGCGACCTAGCAAGGGTGGTCGTCAAAAGCTAGCCAAGATGAATTCAAGAAAGGGTTGTTGAATCAACGATAGCAGACATGAGATTAAAAAGAAGAAAAAGAGATTTTGGGGGTGGTTAAGTGAAAAAGATGAACAAAATGAGATTTAAGATTTTTTTGTTATCTTATTTTAATAATAATAAATATGATGATGACGATGATAAGGATAATAATAAGAAGAAGAAAAAAAAAGAATAACAAGAATATTAATATTAATATTAATATTAGTATAATAATAAACTAAATAAAATAGATGTATATATTTATACATACACACATGTTTCAAACATTTAAAGTTTAATTCTCAATTTATATGTTTCTTTTTAAGTACAACAAACCATTTTTACGTGTTTCTATATTAAAAATTGAAAACATCAAAAATAGGGGGGGAAATCAAATTAATTTGATAACAATAGGTATAACATAATAAAAAAAATATTTAGATACAATTGAATTTGTAACAAACATTTAAACAAATGGAAAGTTAGTTAGATATCAAATTTGATAATAAAAGATAAATTCAAAAATAAATTGGAGAGAAAAGCCATGAAGTTTTTGTTTATTGTGATTAATTCGATAAGTAGTTAGATAAAATCTAATTTGATAATGAAATATAAATTCAAATATAATTCGAAGGAGAAAAACTAGGGAGAGAGCTCATTTATTTACAATTACACTATATTCATAGTTCTATTTTCAATTGAGCTTTAAAAATTACATTGTATTTATATCATCAAGCACAAAACCTATGAAACAAGTCTAACTCGTTGTAGATACATAGCAAAAATGGCAAGATTGCAAAAGTGAATACTTATTTGTTTATCAAAAAGACAAATTCATGGTATAATAATATAATAAGATGATAATGAATAAAATGTGATAAAAAAATACAAAAAAAATATAAATGAAATATACAGTTTGTTAGATGATAATATGTATAAAATATTAAGTAAAATCCTAATCATGATAAAAAAAAATTAATCCGAATTTAAAATAATAAAAAAATGAATAAAATAATGTAAAATCTAAACATATATTATAAATTAAAATCAAAATTGTGATTAACAAATTAAAGATTGATTAATTCTGATATTTTTCGAAAAGTAGTTAAATAAAATCAAAATAGATATAAAACTGTCAATTCAAAATTTAAAATAGGAGAAAATCCTACATCTTTATCTCTCGAATCCATTAGGTTGAAGTCTCATAACTGACGATTTTATTTACACTTTATTTATTTTGAGTATTGATACAAGGTCTCATAATAGACAATTTCATTTACATTGTATTTCTGTTGAGAATTTATACACGGTATAGCAATTACACAATACTAAAAAAAACTATTAGTCGATCATACTAGGGGTAGGATTACAAAAATATATATCATATGCCGGCATGTTTTTGCCAAAAATCTTATTATTTTCACTTTTTGACAAAAATCACAAGACACCCCTCGATTTTGCCATTTCCTCCGAGTTCCCTAAAATGAAACTAGCAACTCTACAAATGTTAGGATGGGGTTGTGAGTAGGGGTGACCCATTTTCTAGTAGACTTGAATTTCTAATCCGAAAAAATTGACATGCAGTTCAACTAAATAACATTTTTTTTTAATCTTAAAACTTTAAAATTTATTCTAAAAAATATCTTTAAGAATTTATGTAAAAATATTTTTTGGAAATAATTGAAACATACTTCAAAGTTTAAAGGTATTTTGTGTAAAATCAACCTATTTGATAATACTATTTTAGTTAATGTGATTTTTATGTTGATTTTTGTACTTTTAAAACATCATTTTCAATTTTGAAAATTTAGAGTTTAAATTTATCAATCAATTTAGACCCTCTATTAAAATTTCATTTTAAAATTACTAAGGTAAAACTTTAACATATATATATTTTGATACAATTATTAATTTAGTTTAAAGATATAAATTGATATTTGCATATATATACTTTTTAAATTAAATTAAATCAAACTCAAAATGATACTTGTATTTGATTTTTACAATAGGACAAATTTGCCTTTATTTCAAAATACTTTACGTTGTCAATTCTTTTGGTTAGTCATAGTAAAGATAATAGACTGGACTTTTTATTGTTGATCTTGAACTTACACAAGTAATTTCAGGAAAAAAAAACGATTGGTACTAGTGTATAGAAATTTATCATAACATTTCTTTTTTAAGAAAATCACAAACTTAATTCCATCCAATTAAATCTTAAAAATTTAATTCATATGGTACATGTTACTTTATAGTCACGTTTATCCTAGTGAAAATATAATAAATCAATGGTAATAAGAGAAGTGAATCTCATTTGTAGTATTGTTTATTTGTTATGCATCTGTATTGGGCCCACTTCCAAATCTATAATAAAAAACACAAACTTATTAACGAGTGGAGAATAGTCAATACAATTACGTATGGAAATTACGTCGTATGGTTATTGATACTGTTATGGTTGTCATTATTATTACTGTTCCAAAGAAAAAATTATAAATTTTGACACTGTTACTGTTACGGTTATCGTTTGACTTCAGATGTAACGGTAACGATAATGCTAATAGTAAATTTGGAAAAATTCAATCCAATTACATTTACGACCCATTATGATTGATCTATTAATGGAATTCCCTTAGAATTACACTAATTTTCATTACGAATAGGTAAACGTGGCTTAAATGTGTAAAAACATTCTAATCTAAACCATTAATATGAATAAATTTTACAACTTTTTTTTTCATATACATTTTTGTTTGAATTATCATTAAAAAAAATGTTCTATGTGCCTTTGATGAAATATAAATCTGTTACGAAATTAATGAAACTACAACATTAAAGATAGACTTAGGTTGCAGAGAGATTTATTCAATAATGGAAACCATGTTGACTGCGAGGGGCTTCGAAGAGCTACACTTTATAAATCTAAAGTTGAATTTGATGAAATTAAAAGTTTAAGGTAAGAGTAGATAGGAAAATAAAAATATTTATGGTTGGAAAAAATGGCATATAAGAATCGAATATATTGGCAAACCAATTACACTTCAACTAGAAACAGTACACTCAATGTATAATATTCAAACTCAAACGTAAATCAGATACAACAAAGCTTAAATATAGAAATAATCAAAGACTTGAAGAAAATATCAAATCTTTGGAGATTCAAAACGTAGTTGAGGTACGTTTCTAATAGTGCTATCCTGAACACAATTATTCATTCGACAAAAGTTGTAAGTAGATTACAACGATCATCTCAACATTATACAACGACTAATTCTAATGGAACTACTCGTTTGGCGTACGAGAGGTGTGGGGATGGGTACCCCACATCTCCAAAATTTTGTTTAATTCCCTTTCATTTCTTTTACATCTTACATGGCAACNGAGATCCTCATCACAAAATTAGCGAGATTTCCTTCACCCACTTATCTTCCTTGTCGAGGGTTGAAGTTTCGACTTATGTATGTCAAAACTTCAACATTCGACAACCCTAATATACATATTGTTTCCAAGTTTTTCTTTGTTTGTCAAGTTCTCAACGTTCGACCTCTACATTAATTGAATCCTCAACCCTCGACTTCTAGTTTCGATCTCCCAAAACAACAATATTTCTCTAATAAGTTTCATAACAACCTTATTTCCCTAATAAGTTTTGAAAACAACCATATTAATATAAAAGGTCCAAACGAATTTATATAATAGAAAATATTAATTAGTAAATGACAAAACTACCTTAAAACAACAAAATTAAGTACGAATGAGAATACAAAGATATACTACTTCAAAAACAAACAGCCAGTGAGGGTTACTAGAAACTTATGGATGTCTACAACAATGGACTTCTTCCAAGGTGAGAAAGAGCAATGTTGATTGTACCAGTGAAGTTGTTGTTGGCAAGTGAATATTTGAAGGAATTGCTTTCAGAACAATGTGACTATTGGAAATATGATTGCATTTGACACTAAATCAGTTGTGGAGAGTTTCGTGTCTTCATTCCATATTACAATTTTGCTCATAGGATCTTGAAAGCCAACTTTAAATACTATCAATTCCAGAACGTCATTGTTGAAAACGGTGTTCAAAGTAGAAACAAAAGCAAGAAACATGTGTGCGAGTGAAAAAGGTTGGCGACCTAGCAAGGGTGGTCGTCAAAAGCTAGCCAAGATGAATTCAAGAAAGGGTTGTTGAATCAACGATAGCAGACATGAGATTAAAAAGAAGAAAAAGAGATTTTGGGGGTGGTTAAGTGAAAAAGATGAACAAAATGAGATTTAAGATTTTTTTGTTATCTTATTTTAATAATAATAAATATGATGATGACGATGATAAGGATAATAATAAGAAGAAGAAAAAAAAAGAATAACAAGAATATTAATATTAATATTAATATTAGTATAATAATAAACTAAATAAAATAGATGTATATATTTATACATACACACATGTTTCAAACATTTAAAGTTTAATTCTCAATTTATATGTTTCTTTTTAAGTACAACAAACCATTTTTACGTGTTTCTATATTAAAAATTGAAAACATCAAAAATAGGGGGGGAAATCAAATTAATTTGATAACAATAGGTATAACATAATAAAAAAAATATTTAGATACAATTGAATTTGTAACAAACATTTAAACAAATGGAAAGTTAGTTAGATATCAAATTTGATAATAAAAGATAAATTCAAAAATAAATTGGAGAGAAAAGCCATGAAGTTTTTGTTTATTGTGATTAATTCGATAAGTAGTTAGATAAAATCTAATTTGATAATGAAATATAAATTCAAATATAATTCGAAGGAGAAAAACTAGGGAGAGAGCTCATTTATTTACAATTACACTATATTCATAGTTCTATTTTCAATTGAGCTTTAAAAATTACATTGTATTTATATCATCAAGCACAAAACCTATGAAACAAGTCTAACTCGTTGTAGATACATAGCAAAAATGGCAAGATTGCAAAAGTGAATACTTATTTGTTTATCAAAAAGACAAATTCATGGTATAATAATATAATAAGATGATAATGAATAAAATGTGATAAAAAAATACAAAAAAAATATAAATGAAATATACAGTTTGTTAGATGATAATATGTATAAAATATTAAGTAAAATCCTAATCATGATAAAAAAAAATTAATCCGAATTTAAAATAATAAAAAAATGAATAAAATAATGTAAAATCTAAACATATATTATAAATTAAAATCAAAATTGTGATTAACAAATTAAAGATTGATTAATTCTGATATTTTTCGAAAAGTAGTTAAATAAAATCAAAATAGATATAAAACTGTCAATTCAAAATTTAAAATAGGAGAAAATCCTACATCTTTATCTCTCGAATCCATTAGGTTGAAGTCTCATAACTGACGATTTTATTTACACTTTATTTATTTTGAGTATTGATACAAGGTCTCATAATAGACAATTTCATTTACATTGTATTTCTGTTGAGAATTTATACACGGTATAGCAATTACACAATACTAAAAAAAACTATTAGTCGATCATACTAGGGGTAGGATTACAAAAATATATATCATATGCCGGCATGTTTTTGCCAAAAATCTTATTATTTTCACTTTTTGACAAAAATCACAAGACACCCCTCGATTTTGCCATTTCCTCCGAGTTCCCTAAAATGAAACTAGCAACTCTACAAATGTTAGGATGGGGTTGTGAGTAGGGGTGACCCATTTTCTAGTAGACTTGAATTTCTAATCCGAAAAAATTGACATGCAGTTCAACTAAATAACATTTTTTTTTAATCTTAAAACTTTAAAATTTATTCTAAAAAATATCTTTAAGAATTTATGTAAAAATATTTTTTGGAAATAATTGAAACATACTTCAAAGTTTAAAGGTATTTTGTGTAAAATCAACCTATTTGATAATACTATTTTAGTTAATGTGATTTTTATGTTGATTTTTGTACTTTTAAAACATCATTTTCAATTTTGAAAATTTAGAGTTTAAATTTATCAATCAATTTAGACCCTCTATTAAAATTTCATTTTAAAATTACTAAGGTAAAACTTTAACATATATATATTTTGATACAATTATTAATTTAGTTTAAAGATATAAATTGATATTTGCATATATATACTTTTTAAATTAAATTAAATCAAACTCAAAATGATACTTGTATTTGATTTTTACAATAGGACAAATTTGCCTTTATTTCAAAATACTTTACGTTGTCAATTCTTTTGGTTAGTCATAGTAAAGATAATAGACTGGACTTTTTATTGTTGATCTTGAACTTACACAAGTAATTTCAGGAAAAAAAAACGATTGGTACTAGTGTATAGAAATTTATCATAACATTTCTTTTTTAAGAAAATCACAAACTTAATTCCATCCAATTAAATCTTAAAAATTTAATTCATATGGTACATGTTACTTTATAGTCACGTTTATCCTAGTGAAAATATAATAAATCAATGGTAATAAGAGAAGTGAATCTCATTTGTAGTATTGTTTATTTGTTATGCATCTGTATTGGGCCCACTTCCAAATCTATAATAAAAAACACAAACTTATTAACGAGTGGAGAATAGTCAATACAATTACGTATGGAAATTACGTCGTATGGTTATTGATACTGTTATGGTTGTCATTATTATTACTGTTCCAAAGAAAAAATTATAAATTTTGACACTGTTACTGTTACGGTTATCGTTTGACTTCAGATGTAACGGTAACGATAATGCTAATAGTAAATTTGGAAAAATTCAATCCAATTACATTTACGACCCATTATGATTGATCTATTAATGGAATTCCCTTAGAATTACACTAATTTTCATTACGAATAGGTAAACGTGGCTTAAATGTGTAAAAACATTCTAATCTAAACCATTAATATGAATAAATTTTACAACTTTTTTTTTCATATACATTTTTGTTTGAATTATCATTAAAAAAAATGTTCTATGTGCCTTTGATGAAATATAAATCTGTTACGAAATTAATGAAACTACAACATTAAAGATAGACTTAGGTTGCAGAGAGATTTATTCAATAATGGAAACCATGTTGACTGCGAGGGGCTTCGAAGAGCTACACTTTATAAATCTAAAGTTGAATTTGATGAAATTAAAAGTTTAAGGTAAGAGTAGATAGGAAAATAAAAATATTTATGGTTGGAAAAAATGGCATATAAGAATCGAATATATTGGCAAACCAATTACACTTCAACTAGAAACAGTACACTCAATGTATAATATTCAAACTCAAACGTAAATCAGATACAACAAAGCTTAAATATAGAAATAATCAAAGACTTGAAGAAAATATCAAATCTTTGGAGATTCAAAACGTAGTTGAGGTACGTTTCTAATAGTGCTATCCTGAACACAATTATTCATTCGACAAAAGTTGTAAGTAGATTACAACGATCATCTCAACATTATACAACGACTAATTCTAATGGAACTACTCGTTTGGCGTACGAGAGGTGTGGGGATGGGTACCCCACATCTCCAAAATTTTGTTTAATTCCCTTTCATTTCTTTTACATCTTACATGGCAACCCACCCTCCTTTTTTCTTTTTTTTTTTTTTTTTCCTAAATTCAAATTGGAACAAAATTCTTAATAAACTTTTATAACATTTTTATCTTTATCAAATAATTTAGAGTAAATAAAATAAGTTGAAATTTAATATTTATAAAATTAAATGAAATTAATATTAAAAAAAAATAATCAAAATAATGTACCTACTTTTCTCCGAAAAATATCCTTTCTTTCTCGTCCACTTTGGAGTGAATTCTTATAGCTAAATCTCAACTTAATATGATTTATCCAACACTCTAATCTTACATGTCTAAATATGAGATTTATTCAACATTTTTTTAATGTTATAACGGATTTTTTTTTATAAACACACTTACAAATAATTAATTGAGAAATTACAACCATCCGAAATTAATCTTAAGAAATTGCATATCTATCCATATTAAAATTCTCTCTATGTAAAAAACAAATACTCAGCAATTTATATATTAAAAAAATCTACAAGATAGATACTTTGTACAATTGAGATTACATATGAATTAAAGTAAACTAAAAAAAATAAAAATTAATATTACTTTTTTAAAAAAAGAAAAAATTAGTATTAATTATTTTTGGTGGATAGGTACAAGAAATTGTACTTTATTATTAATAAAGTGAACATCCCACATTTGTCCTATCATCCATGTTCCAACTTTGAAGTTTCATTTGTTTTGTTTTGTGTTTTTTTTTTAATTTTAATTTTTTTGTGGTTCTTTCCAGAATCCTACTAACCCATCAAGTTTTGATTAAACAAAGAAAAAGAAAAGAATCTTGTCATCTTTGAGATTGTGAATCATATTCCTTTTTGAGTTTAAACAAGTGCAAAAGGCCACTCATGATTTCTTTTCAAGTATTCCTCAGATATCAACTTCTAGGGTTGTTTTTAGACAAAGGGATTCTAGAAGTCCATCAGGCTAAATATGTCCAAAAATTTCACTCCCTTTACAAAAAAAAAAAAAATAAATAAATTGAACCGAACCGATTTAATTGTTTGCTTAAGATTTGATATCTTAGCTTTGTTTAATCAAACTAAGTAAATATTTACTCTTAAAAAAGATAAAAGGAGAAGATATTCAAGGTTAATAATGTAGGATTAAAATCTTTTGTCACATAGTATTGCTAAGAAAGAAATGAGGAAACTTAGCACCTACTTGAATTAACTTTCTAAGTGCTTAGAAACAAATTTCTTTCCACTTCAAAATATTTGTTAAGCACCTTATAAAGTTAATCCTAACATGTCATCAAACACGATTAAGATTAGCTCAATACAGATATCCTTTTAGAGTACAATATCAAATAGAAAGTTAAGTTCTTTGCCTAACAAGTTTTACTCGGTCGTATAAACATTATAGATAGACTTTTAAGAAAGACGCCCATGTCAGTGAGTTATTGTTGTTGTATTCTTTGTCGGAAGGCGGAGGAAGACTTGGATCACCTTCTCTAAAGTTGTCAATTTGTGAGATCTATGTGGAATTGTTTCTTTCGATAACTTGATCTCAAGTTAGCTGCTAGAGAGATATTAGCACGACGATCAGGGAATTCCTCCTCCATCCATCTTTCAGAAAGAAAGGTCGTTTCTTGTGGTTTCTCAGAGTGTTTGCTTTGTTGTTGGATATTTGGGGTGAGAGGAACAACAGAGTGATGTTTGGTTGTTGGTGAGGTTTCATGTGCTTATTTGGGTTTTGGTTTCAAAGACGTTTTGTAATTATTCTCTACATACTAGCTTACTTAGATGGAAACCCTTTCTCGATTTTTGTAAGTTTAATTTTTTTTATGTGTCTTTGTATTCTTTCACTTTTTTCTCTCAACGAAAACCGTAGTTCCAATAAGAAAAAATCTTTAAAGTTAAACCAACAATACAAAAAGGAACAAAAAGGAAAATCATTTGGGATCTCATTTCGATTTCATTTTCCAGCTTACAAAACAAAACAAAAGCTTTTTTTTTAAGTCTTTGGGTTGATCAAAGCCTAAGATCTCAAGCTGAAGAAAGATATGAGATTTGGATTCATCTGCAATCTGCAAACCACTATCTTTTCCCAAACTTGAACCAAAAAACAACACCTGTCCTCTTCCTAATGACGTTTGAAAACAAATCAAACACATCTTAATAATATAATAATTCCTCCAATAACCCAATTTGGAATCCAACTAATCTAATCTAATATAATTAGATAAATCAGGATTACACATCAAAAAAAAAAGCCCAATGTCTTAAACCAAAGTAATTACCCAATGATAACAGATGGTGAACTCTCATTGGTTCATTCAGTTAAACTAAATGAAAATTCATCTCCATTATTTCTTGCTACCCCTCCTCTTTCCTTTTTTCCTTTTCCTTTTATAGGTCTCACTTTAGCATCAAATTAACAGAACATTTTTATCCTGATTTCCCATTGAAACATGTCACTTAATGTCTTGGCAATGTCTTGGGGTAGCTGTTCATTTCTTGGCTGCTTGAATCTCATCATCAAAGCTTCTAAAGAATTTTACACAGAGGAAAAAAAGTCACATGAAAGTTGAGAATCCTAAAGATTATGAAAGAAGAATATTATAAAGTCTTTCAAAAAAGAATTGTTATTTACAAACAGTAGTATACTATGTAGGAGTTGAGAGTGTGAGTGTATTTTGGTCATTTCCATAGTTGCAAAGGATAGAGATGATTTTGAAAATGACCCATGAAAGAGAATGCAGGTATAAATATGAAGCAAACATTGAAGCCTAAGATGTCATAGAAGAATTTGGTGGAGAAATATTACATAGAAGAGCATTACAAGGAAGAAGAAGAGGAAAAAGTTTCTTTTCTATGTTTGACTTGAGAACAATGGTAGGCCATTGGAGTTGGGGTTTGATGGAAGATGAAGGTTGGAGGAAGGGACCTTGGACAGCTGAAGAAGACAGATTGCTTATGGAATATGTCAGAATATATGGTGAAGGAAGATGGAACTCTGTGGCTAGGCTTGCAGGTAAACTTTTAAGTGCTTAAAAAATGTTTTTAAACATTTAGAAAGTCATTCCGACGAGTATTCGTTCTGTCAAGAATATTGTGTTAACTATGGAGAACAAACGGCATGAGACGATTAACAACGAGGTCGTGCCACAATTGATTTCAAGGCAGCAGTCACTCCACTGTACAATAATCGATTTGTTCAATACTCCATTTTATACATTTTGAATGATTTTATGGCCCTTTGTTATGTAGGATTGAAGAGAAATGGAAAGAGTTGCCGATTGAGATGGGTGAATTATCTAAGGCCTGATTTGAAAAGAGGACAAATAACCCCACATGAAGAAAGCATAATTCTTGAGCTTCATGCTAGGTGGGGCAATAGGTATCTCCTAATCCCACTTTCATGACTCGTATCAATAGAGATGTTATTTGTACTAACTGTGAAATCATAGGTGGTCAACGATTGCTCGAAGCCTGCCGGGACGAACGGATAACGAGATAAAGAACTACTGGAGAACCCATTTCAAGAAAAAAATAAAAGACAATTCTGATGCTAATGGGAAAGCCAAAGCTCGTCTCTTGAGAAGACAACAATTTCATCAACAACAATTGCAACAACAACAATTCAATCCAATGGATATGAACAAAATCATGGCTCTTCTTGAAGAACGACAAGACAAAAACAACAACAACAATAACAAATTAGAAGCTTTATCTTCATCTGTTTCAGAAACAGAGAAGAAACAGAACATCACAAATTTCTACTCACAAACAGCTGAAAATGAGCAAAGTTTGATATCTGAGCTCAACAACACTGGCTTTGTAGTGCCTGAGATGTTGAATGAAGGGCTTGATGTGGGATGGGATATGGAGCTTGGAGGATATCCATGGCAATGGCAGCTTTAGTATTTATTTTTCCTTTTTTTTAAGCCTTTTCTTGAGTTGGGTTTTGGTTTTACAAGAAGAGGATTTTTGAGCCAAAGCTTTGAAACTATGGCTTTGGAGTTAAATAATGTAATTGAGGAGGAAGCAAGTTTGAGAGTTCATGTTCTTCATCAAAGTAGTCAAATCTTTGACTGTAGTGTACTAGTGTTTTGTGTTTGGTTTTTCAAATGGATCATCAAGCTTTTAATGCTTGAATTAGAACACAAGAAATAATGATAATAATTAGTTGTACAAGTAGATATGCTATTTTATTATACAAGTATTTGATGTTAGTAACTTTTTATTCCTATTGCAATAAGTAATTTTTCTAACCTAAATCACATATTTAACTTCCTAAACTTAGTTTAGAAAGTATGTAAGAGGCTTCCTACCTTTTTAATTTTGTATATAATAAATCTTTAAATTTAAAAATGTGAAAGAAATCTTCTTATTTTCAATCTGGTATTTCTTATAAGTCATATTTTTAAAAATTTACAAATATGTTAGACATAAAATTAAATTCTACATCTACTGAGACATTCAATTTTAATAAATAACATTTTAAGAGCAAATAAACCATATTAAAAAACATGTGAGTCAAAGCTCAATGTGTAAACTATATTAAAAAACATGTGAGTCAAAGCTCAATGTGTCATTCTTATATTAATATAATAAGGGTAGTAGGAGATTCGAATTACAGATATCGTGCTCAATAACACTCATATGTCACCATTGTGACATTACTTTTAATAATGCTACCATTAGTTGATATACGGAATTGGAAAGGAATTCCAGTATGAAATAAACAACTCTACATATCAAAATTATAAACCACATAAAAAAAACATTATAGTGATATTAATATAAAATATCGTTTTCTAAAATATTAAAAGAGATCCCATATCAAGATAAGAACAAGTAATTCTTAAATCAAATGATTTCAAATGTGATTTAGGGGATATCGAAAATCACCTTTTTTTTCATATTCTATCCTTCAAAGTTGGAAGTATTTAACCTTAAAAAATGTAATCTTGATAAGTGACAACAAGCATGCTGTAAAAAATATTAATATTTTGGTCTACGTTATATTCTCAATATATTTGGTAAGGTTAGTGCAAATCTAACTACATGTAAACATTCTTCCATTAAAAGTAACTCGGTGCATATAAATTCAAGTGTTAGATCATCACATCAAAATTATTTAACCATTAACATATTTCATATTATGAATAAAAAAAAAAGGAAAATTATTACTCGCTAAAACTATATGTGTATAGTATAAGGGAAATTTTCAAAAATAGATAAATTAAGAAAAATAGTTACACAAATAGTAAAATTTAATTATTTTTTTCTTCATCTTTCGGCATCTCCATCTTTCGGTTTCTCCAATTCTTCTTCTCCTTCCTCTTCTTTAATTATAAATCCTTTTCTTCTTTTTCTCTATTTATACTTTTGTTGCTAGTTCAAAAATGTTAATTAAAATGACAATGATAGACAATGGAAGGCCAAATTATAGACTAAGTGATAGTAGTTTTTTGTAATTTTATTGCTAGTTCTAAAATAGTAATTAGAATGATAATCATAGAAAATGGAAAGCCAAAGGATAGACAAGTGATAGAATACTATCATTATCTATCACAAATAAACACTGATAGTTGTCTATCACTGAATATTTGTGATAGACAAATTATAGACTAAGTGATAGTATTCAATGATAGACAACTATCAGTGTCTATCTGTGATAGACAACTATAGTTTTCTATCACGGTCTATCAGTAATAGACAGTAATAGACTGCTGTCAATTGCCTATCGCCTATCAATAGATAATCATTTTGTTGTTGCTAATTGTTGGTAGTTTTTTTGCTTTTAGGTAGTTTATGATACATCTAGACATTATTATTGAAAATTTTGTTGCTTTTAGTTAGTTGTAATAGACATTATTATCAATGTCTATCACAGATAAATGCTGATAGAAGTCTATCAGCATCCATCAATGATAGAAACTTATACAATTTTATCACCAATAGACGCTGATAAAAGTTTATCAATGTCAATCAATGATAGGTATTGAGCGAAGTTTATCATTGATAGAAGTTGATAGAAAGTCTATCAATGTCTTATCAGTTTTTTTTTTTTTTTTGGTTATTTCTATAAATAGTTTGATATTTTATCTATTGTAAAAATTTCTCATAATATAAATTATAAATTTAGTCTTTAAGCTTTCGTATACTTAAAAGGTCTCTTAACTTTAAAAAAAAAAGTCTAATAGATCTCTAAATTTTTAATTTTTTTTATTTAATAGGTCTCTAAATTTTAAAAATGTGATACAAGATCTTGAATTTTTTAATTTTTGTCCAATAAATTTTTTACTTAGTTGAAATTTTTTAAATGAGAAATCGACAAGCTTAGTGTATAAACTATCATGTTAGGATCAAATAGGTTCATGAACTTCAAAAAGTGGCTAATATATCTTCAAATGTTCAATTTTGTATTTAATATGTCTCTAAATTTTAAATAATGTGTAATAAATTCATAAACTCTTCATCTATAATTTTTAGGTTTTTAATTTTGTGTATAATAAATCATCAATTTTTTTTTTTTTTTTTTACATTTTTGAAATTCACAAATCTATTAAACATAAATTGAAAATTTAAGCCCATCTAGTAACCATTTCGTTTTTTTGTTTTTAATATTTAAAAATTAAGTATATTTCCTCCTAGTTTTTTACAATAATTTGAATCTTTCTTAGCTAAATTCTAAAAACAAGAACTTTTTTAAAGTTATTTTTTTAATTTCTAAAATTTGACTTACGTTTTTTAAACAAATGATAAAAAATAAATAAGAAAATTGAAAATAGAAATAGTGACTATAGATTTAATTTTGAAAAACAAGAACAAAAAAATTAAACGATTATAAATCTAAACCTTAATATTTTATATAAGACACTAAATTCAATTTCGTCTAAAAAATTTATTAATTTTAAAAATGTCGAATATAATATTTATTTAAATTCAATTTCATGTCTAAAAAATTTATTAATTTTAAAAATGTCGAATATAATATTTATTAACACATAAAATTGAAAGTTATGTTGATATTTTTAAGGTTTATTGACTTGTTGGCCATTTTCTACCGTTGAAAGACTTCTTTAACATTAAAAAAATAATAATAAAATAAAATAAATAAATTAGAGACTAAATAACTTTTTTTAAAATTAAGTAATCTATTAAATATAAAATCAATTTTTACTCGAATGTATTTGATTAAGTCATAGATTTGTTAGATATGAAATTAGAAATTTACAAATTGTTTGATATGGTGATTGGATTATTTAATCATGGCTTCATTTTAATATTTAATTTCAAGTGTTTCGTTGATTTAGTACAAACAATAATAATAATGTAATAATTTCTACTCTACTTTTTCAAATATCATTCATTACAAATAATAACAAGAAACGGTTAAGAAAAAATTTCTCAAGACTAATTAGTTTCAATTGAAGTTAAAATTTTGTGCAAAATTGAATTCGATGGATGCATAAGAACATTATTGAATAAATCTTTTCAAACTCACAAAATTTATATTAAAAAAAATCTAAACTCATTTATTTACTATAAAAATATTTTATTGACCACCGAGTAAAAATTGTAAGACATTAAAATTTAAGGTAAAAGTGTCACAATTAAAGTGCAAATTCAAACAAAATACAATTTCAAGGTAAGAGTTGATCAAGAAAAAACATTTTGTCCAGTTAAAGGGTAACTTTTTTTTCCTCTCTAAAATTAACTGCCATTGAGTTGTATCCCAAAGATTCAGCTTCCATCACAAAAAATGATAACGATTTCTTCCATTAATGACAAGAACACATGCAGAATTTAGAACAGCCAAACGGCCAATTCCTTCAGTTCAATTGCTAATCATCAAACTACAACAAATTAATCTCAAACATCTCTGCATTCTGCCGTTTTGCTTCTTTGATCTCTCCCTCCAATTCCCATGCTTTTCTTTGCATTAGGAAGTTTGTTACACACAAAGATTATCAGAACTCTCTTGCCAAACAAACATCATACAGAAATTGCCCTTCATCAATAACCCGATTGATGAACCAATGCGAGTTCCGATAATCGAGCGAGATCAACAACATCAAATGGAAGGAACTTGAGACCCATCTTGTTCACCTTACCAAGAGAATCTGACGCATCACAATGCTAGTCTTTCAGATGTGTATGAAACATTTGAAGTAAAGATCTGATTCATTTACAACTATAGGAATGATGATTGAAGTATAGAATCTGAAGAGTCCTAGATTTCCTTTTCTTTCTACAGGATGTGCTGCAGTAAAAACTAGATTTTTTTCACCCCTGCACCTCAGATTCTCTCTCGCGTCGATAAACATATACAGAACCACTATACATTACTCGTCCAACCCTTCTATTTTTCCGAGATCTTCTACTCATTCCTCTCTTCTTTTCTCTTTCAACAACGGGTGACATTTTGGGAACAAAATGGATCCACATTAATGGCAATAAAGCTGCTATGAACTGTATTGAAATCCCCACAGGCAAGCTTGAGTAGTCTCCTGATCTTATTCCAATCAAAGAAGCTAATCCGATGCCAAAAAAACCACCAACTATAGAAGACAAGCACACGGCTGAGGCAAAAAACGAAATCAGAGATCCTTCACAACCTTTTGGACTTAAGCTTGCAAAGAGTACTGAAAATGGTAAAAGCTTAAACTGTGCAATGGTTTCGGCCAAACCCGAAAAGCAAAGAGCAAACAACTCATTGGAAATGCCCAGCTTCAGATTTATCTGTTTCACCAAAACAATATCAAGGAGAAAGGAAGATGCATATAATATCTGCACCATGCCAATTAGCTTCCTCATAGATACTCTTTTCCAATGGTGGTCATAAAATACGGTGACAGAAAGAAGAACCAATTGGCTAACAACTCTAGACATTCCAATTACGGAAGGATCAAGATTAAGGCATTGTGTTTGATAGCAAAAGATAGAGCCTGATAGAAGAGGGACCACAGAAATGGAAGCAACAACCCAAGCCAGCGGGCGATATACGCTTGGATCGCTAATAGAAGTTACAAGGTCAGATATCTGATTTCTAACATTTTCCATGATTGATTTCCCATGAACATCAGGTTCTGGAAGTTGCAGCAAACCAAGAGATTCCTCTCTTGTTGCTAATGAAACTGAAAGTTGGAAACAAAGTATAATGGAAAACAGAAGAAACATTTTTCTAGGTGGTGAACTCGATAAGTTATATCCACCAATGAAATTGCCCAATACTCCACCAACAGCTAAAGCCATAAATGTATAAGATTGAAGACCACAAATCTTGTTTGTTTGGCCATATTCTGCAACAAGTGCATCTTTTGCAACTTCTGTTATGGATGCTCCTAGATTACTTAGAAGAACACATGCCATTAAAGCAGGAAGAGCTTCACCTGCCACGGGGATCAATGCCAGAGATCCCCAAGATAGAACCTGCAAGAGCACTGACAAGCTTTTCAGTTAGGCTTTGATCAATGAGAAAATTTCATTCAACTTCCAAAATGGAACTAGGTAAATTTCATCCTACATTCACATTCTCTATGCGTAGTTCCATTCAACTTCCAAAATGGAAATTGGGTTTGAAATTGCTATCTTATTTCCACATAAACATAACCAAAAGAATTGCTTGAAATTCCTGTTGTGTGGGTGCAGAGGACTTCAAAAATGAAACTAAGAATGTTTAGAGTTGTGGTTATTGGAATAAGAATCAATAAACATCATTATCAATCATTTCATAACTTCGGAATATGATTGAGTACTAGTTACATTATTGATTAAACTGGAAGCAGAAGGGAATCTAATGTAGGATGAAATTCCGGAAAAGAAAAGAATAAAGGATGCATGAGTTAAGAATGAAACAAGACTAAGAAAAGACACAAAAGATTTACAAACAAGAAACACAAGAACTACACAAATGAAACGAACAAGAACAAGAACAAGGTTTTAATTCAAAGAGAAACTCAACATACCTCCAATTGAAACATAAGGAACTCTACGAGCCCCACCAATATACAAAGCATCAGAAAGAATTCCATACAACGGTTTAGCAACCATAGGAAAGTTTCCAGAATTCTGCACAAGTTGCAATATGGAAGGATGAAGATTAAGGTAATGAGCCATATGGAAGTTAAGAGCCAGCCATGGAAAGCACCTAAAGCCCTGAACCCAATATCCAAGCCCACAGAGGAGCAACATTTGATGACTACCCACAAGAGCAAACCCTCTTCTTCCGCCATTCCCTTCTCTTTTCTTCACTTCTCTGTACAAAACACGATCTGAGTTACTCTCTACAAGCGTTTTGATGAAAATGCCGACGGGTTTTGATGGGTTTTCGAAGATATTGGGGTTTCGATGGTGGAAACAGAGGATAGGTTTGGGAAAAGAGAGAGAAGGCTTTGGTGGGGGTCGAGCAAATAAGGGCTTCAGAGAGGGAAATGGGAAATCAGGGGTAATTAGTGAGCAAATCATGGCTGGGGTAGATTGGAATTGGAGAAAAACGAAGTGGATTAATGATGATCAGTTGTTAAAAGGGGTTTGTGAAAGGCCGAGAGAGAAGGGGAGGGATCTAGAAGAGTGTGGAGAACGGTATTGGAAAATGAAGAAATTAATGGTGTTTCATATTGGAAGAAAGTGAAGGAGAAAGACGAAGGAGAAGAGTGGCGCGCAGAGGTTTCCGGCTGAAGCCATGTTTCATAGAGTGGCACCTGGAAGGTCTTGACGACTCCATTTTTTGTCCTTCTCTCTGCTCCAAGATTTTCAAGGGTCCACTCACCACGCGCCGCAATTTCCAATGCCCTCTATGTTGGTGGTGGGATTCTCACCAAAATTGGGACTATCGATTACAAATTTATTGAATTATTTCGTATTTTTATTTTTAAAAATTAATTATTTTTTATTTTTCTATAATAATTTACATTTTTTTCGAGTATAAAAGTAATTCTTAGTTAAATTTTAAAAGTAAAAATAAATTTTTAAAACTATTTTTTTAATTTTTAAATTTTGACTTAGTTTTAAAGATGTAGATATAAAATAAATAATAAAACAAGAAATTTTAAAGTATTTGTAGGTTTAATTTTAAAACTTAAAAACTAAAAACCAAATACTAAACTAAGTCTTAATTTTGAAGTTTATGTTTATTTTGTTTATGAAGCTACAAAATTATAGTGAAACCAACATAGTTATGGGTTAATTAAAAGTTTTGTTCGATTATTTCACTTTATTATATTAAGAAAAAAAAATTCAAAATTATACATCAGTGTATGAGCTTTTTAATTTTTTAAAATTTATTAACACAAAGTTCAATTTTATCAATAATAAATCAATTAGTTCTTAAAGATTTTGAATTCATCATAGATTTATTTGATATAAAATGGAATGTTTTTAGATTTATTAAACACTTTTAAAAATTGAATGACCAAATAGCTCAAATGTTGAGAACCAAACTTACAATTTAGCTAAATTAATAATGTTGTTTAAATACTATTTTTTTATATATTAGATTCATTCTATTTTAGTTCATGTAATTTTAGATGTTTAAATTTAGTCACGGTATTAAAAAAAGAATGGTCATTCTTTTCGTAAATCTTAGTTTTAGTCTTTTGAAGAAGTGAACCAACAAAACAGAACCTAAGACCAACATAATATTGAAACTTTTATTCTATATTTATGTTTTAACGAATTAAGAATTTCAATTAAAAAAATGCTTAAATATTACTAAATGTTTGAATTTTTTTATCCAAAAAAATTGCCAAAAAATGTTGTCCATAATTAACTTGTTTATTCATATGTGAGGTGTCATTTTTTCCATTATTTCAAATCTAAATTAAAGAGAATATATTTTACTGATTTCATGAACAAGATCGTCAATTGCTTATATTTAGTTGATTTTTTTAGTACTAACAATATTAGAGTTTAGTGTGAATTAAAATCTACCTAGTTTTAGCGATTATTAATTAAATTACTCAATTTTACTTTCATACATTTTTTCGATGATATCAGAATTAGAATTAAAATTAATAATATATGGTATAATAGAGATTATTAGAGAAAAAAATTAGGTTGGACATATCAATCTTTTATATATATATTGTCTATATATTTTGTATTGTATTGTAAAATGGAGAAGATAAAAAGAAAGTTCCAAACATCTTGTCTTAAATACTAAGTTGTTGAAAGTCATAATTGTTCAAGGACCTAGATTATACTCTAAATAATTTTTGGTTTTAAATTCATTAGTTTAGTTGATGCTTAATTTCATTCCAAATAAAACTATAACTTCATTTATTTCGTTTTATCATGGTATAAACACTTTTTATTAATATTTTTACATTTCTATAGATTCAATATTGACATGAGATAAATCAATATGTCTAGAATATCACCAAAAACCTACAAAAACATAAAAATCAAACCACATGAAATATAAATAAATAGTAAATATTTTAATGGGCTTAAAAAGTATAACAACATTTATCGGTCAATTTTTAAATTTTTTTGTTTTTTAATTTTTCTTAGAAATATCTATAAACATCAACATTTTATGGAATTGAAACTTCAAACTTTTTGTAAATGTTAACATTTTAAACCATAGTTTTATTTTTTTTTCAAGATGATGTTTTCCTCGTATCATAACTATTAGTGAACCTCCAAGACTCCAAGTTAAGGGGCTTAAAGTGGTTACTTTTGTCGTGGTTTCGATATTTTTTCTGACTTGAGATGGAGTTTGTCATCCATTTTTCTTATTTGATTTGGATGTTTAATTTGTGTGTGAGCTCTAGTCCTTGTACTTTGGATTATGTCGTGACTTTAGGCTAAGATGGTTTCATTTTGTAATATACTATACCACCTTTTGCATAAAAATAATAATAATAATAATAATAATGATAATAATAAAATTTTTTTTGAAAAAATCAAATATTTAATTATTTTAAAAAACATTATAGAAGGCTCGTGACTCGTGAGCGACCAGAATAGTGTAGAGGAAAGGCGAGAGCGGGGCCCACGAGGATTTGTTCATGGCCGTCCGTTTTCGAGAATGATTTTAAGAAAATAAAAAGAAACAACATGAAATGGGGCTTTTTGTCTTTTCAAACAGTTTCTAAATGTCCCACGCGCGCGAGTGTGTAATCACGTACGTTTCTCAGTTAACGACAGCCTCCACTCGCCAACTCAGCGCGTGTGAAGTTTAGAACTATTTCATTTTCATTGTATTTTGGATTTGGCTAATGACGTGGCCCTCTCTCCTATAATACATGATTAGGAAACTATTAAAAAAATTTAAACAAGGCATACTTTTTTTAAAAAAAATATGACAGGGTTAATCCTCACCGTTTATTTTGTCAACGATTTTTTTCAAAGAAAACAATGGTTAAATGTAGAGTCCACTTCCAGTTTTGTGTTTAAAAAAATTTATAATCGGTTCAACATTTTTAAAAAATTAACGAATCTATTAAACTTAAACTTAAAATTTATATTTTATAAAATTATAAAATTTTAATTTTTTAAACAATTAATATGTAAATACTAAATAAGTTAAATACGTATTAGATGGTAAGTTGAGAATTTAAAGATATATTACTGAAAGAATATAAAAAATATTTAAAATTTGTGGTACTATAATGATGTGTTTATAGAAAAATTGACTTAGAGTTCATCTTAATTCTCTCTGGATTAGGATGTAATTTTTCTTAATCTTGACTGATTAAACAATTATAACTAAATTTGATTGATCTAAGAATTAGTTGTCCCGAGATTTCTTTAAAACTATATTCACTTTCATCTTCATCTTATTTTCTTTCGTGTTTTTCTAGCATTTGGCCTATTTAATTAGGTTTAAATTTGCTCCTAATAACAATCATGGCCAATACAAAGAAAGAAGGAAGAGGGTAATTGTCCTCTAATAGATCAATTAAATGTTCATTTGAGTTGGCGGTTTAAATAAGGAAGGTAATGTAAAATAGAGTTGTATTTGATGGCAAATTGTATCTATAAACACTAAAAGCAAATAAATATTTATTTTCAAAGTTAAGAGTTCATTAAGTTGGTCATTTAATAAGGTTTATGTCTTTTCTTTTTTTTAACCCTCGACTTCAAATATTATCTAAAAAAAAAAAGAAGAGAGTATGTCCATTTTGGTTGTTCCACTTACTCCTATTACAACCTTTCATAAACGACGTGATGTTAATTACTATTCATTTAATGTTAAAAAATTAAATATAAACACAAAAAAAATTAAGAATTAAAATTGTGTACTCTAATCTAAATTTTTGCACGTATTTTATTGAATTTTATTAATAAAATTTTAGTAAACAACTTGTTATGAAATTCATATGGTATATTCGATAAAATTCCTATATAAAAGCATATCGAGTTATAATTTTAAGTCATACATATCATAACTATGGTAAAAGAAAGGACATAAGATTTATGTAAAATGCAATTGATAAAAGAATCCATATTGTGGCCAAATATTAGGTATAAGAAGAAATATAAGCTATCGTTTAAGGCAATAGCTAAAGTTAGTTGGATTAGGAGAGGGATGAAAAGTGACCCCCATATGGTGGTTTGGGATCATGTTTAGGCAAAGAACTTGGTACTAATTAGTGATGATAGTAATGCATGTGAAGAAGGGACATATTACAAATAGAACTAACCAACCAAATGTTGTATTTAATGCATATAAAGCAATTCTAAAATGGATGGAAAATGTGATGATGTGTGACAAATATACACATAGGTTAAGTTATAAATTTGGTTTCTAAATTTTTTAAAATTGTATTTATTTAATAATAATAACAACAATAATAAGTTTATACAACACTTTTAATTACACTCATGCCATTGAAGCTTGAATAAACTGAAAATAAATCAAGTTGTCTACATGGTCTTTGATTAGAGATATGGACTAGATAGATACAATTTTTAAAGTTTTAGGATATATTAAAAATGTTTTAAAGCAGAGGAGATAATTAAATGCGATCTTAAATGTATCGAGTTAAACTTATAATTTAACTTTTTTTTAGTTCAACAAATAGGTAGGTGGGAGATTGTATGTCATACCCCTCTCGAGTTATCCTCTTAACTCGAGAAGAAGTGTGAAGACAGTAATTGTCAATCCTCTTATGACAATTACTGCCAACATACTTCCATAAACTTGTACTCCTAATATTCGATAAGCAAGTTTATAACTCATAGTGGATTATTATCAAAAAGTCTATAGAGCTTAGCATACAAATTTTTACATAGCAGGATACTTTATTTGCAATAACTACTCAAAATTCTATCATGGCTCCCATAACATGAACATAAGATCCAAGTTTAACAAGACATGATGAGCCATCTAAGCTTCAAATCCTCTTAGGTTCTTGAGAAGTGACTAATTGACATAACTGTTAGGACTCAAGATGTTGATCGCTACTTGGGGAGAAAAACATTAAAAAAAAGTGCTGAAAATGTCCAGTGAGTGGCTTCTTTTAAATAATTCATACTTTCATAGTTGACGATATAAACATGCTTAGAATAAAACATCTACATTCACATTCCAGGGTTTGAAAATAAAAAATAAAAATATAAAATCATAGCATGGAAAACCCTAGATTAAAGCTCATCAACATTGCCTATAAATTCCTCTACTCCTTTGCCTAAACATACACAGAGCCCTTTTTGCTTAATCTCTAATAACCTTAGTTGAGAGAGAGTCATTTTGCTCAATTTTATCAACGTTAATAACATAGATCTTACGTGCACGTAGAACTAAGTAGGATCTTGCTTACCTTACTATACCTTCGATAGCAAGGATCATCATATAGCTGGATATCTTTACCATACCTTTGGTACCAATGCTCAGGAGTAGGTTTTACATATCAAACATATATGTTAACATCATAAAACAACATACTTATCATGCTTAAGGGAATCATTAAATAGCTTATTCTAATGTTAAATATGGCATAAAACTTAATTGGAACGCATGGAAATTACAAGTAAAAAGTTGTCTTTAAATCATCAACATGTGTTCATATTCGACTCTTATTACTTAAAACATGCATTGGAATATCAAGATAAAAGTGATTATACATTGGAAATTCATAAATAAAAACACTTAGCAAATATTTTGAAAAATAATCACTCACTGTCTTAAGTTACTCCCTCAAAGGGTTGTAAGCCTCCTCTATACGCATTTGCCTTGTAAGAATAACAAGAGTCTTTAATTGTCTTAGCTCCCTCTCAAACTTAACTTATTATTCGAGGTAACACATGCTAAGCCTCAAACCTAGTTCGACGCATCATCTTATTCTCCTTTTTACTCGACGCATCCTCAGTATATTGTACTTAACACATTACCACACTTAACCAAAATTTTACTTTGCGACTAGCTAGTGTGTACCAGCTCGCACAAGATACACCTAGGCGTCAGAACGTGCTGGTTTTGTCTATGCGACGGGCGCTCACCTACACTTAGCGTCTATTGGTCAGCTGCTTGCTTATGCGTGGGTTGCGCCTGGTTGTTCATCCAACTAAAATTCCAAATTTCACCTTCAACTTGAATAACTTAAATTCCAAACATAATCTCATGAAATTTCCTTCTATGAACTTATCCCTAAACTAACTAGCTTACCTTAAAATCCTAACACCTGATTCTTCTCCATGAACTTGGAATTTATCAATCTTTTCGACATGTCCATGTACGGCCTGTTTGGATTTACTTAAGAAAAAAGTGTTTTTCAAAAAACTCATTTTTATTTAAATACTGACAAAAATTGTTGAAAATACTCTTCAAAAGCTATTATGAGTAGTTGTCAAACACTCCATTTTTTTTCTAAAATAACTTATTTTTTAAATTAAACACTTGAAAATACATTCTAAATACACCCGTAGCCTAAGATTCTTGAACACTTAAAGAAATTCTTCAACTTTCAACCCAATTTCATTGAAATCTTCTCCCAGCAATCTTTGATTAGCTTCTTCACAGCTTAAGTGTCAATTCAGTAGCAACTCACCTTCCTTAGCACGTTAAAAAAATGCCTAAATCGATCTTTTTCAACTTCAACTTTCTTTTATACTAAGGTTGAATGCTCATAAAGCTTTCTCAAAGTGATATTTGACGCACTAACCCATCTTTATGGCTTCTAAGCACGTCACTTAGCCCATTAATTGGATGATTAAGCTGAATGTTTAAGTCCTTCATCAACGCTCATGCTTGCATCCCGTTTTGTAAACATTTGAGCCCCATTTGGTAATCGTTTTGTTTTTAAAAATTAAGCCTATGGACACTACTTCCACATCTAAATTTATTCTATTGTTATCGGCTTTCATCAATGGTTTGAAAAACAAAACCAAAAATTAAGAACTAAAAAAAGTAGCTTCAAAAAGTTGGTTTTGTTTTTTAAATTTCACTAAGAATTCAACCATTATACTTAAAAAAGATGTAAATCATTTTAAGAATTGTGAATGAAATAGGCTTAATTTTCAAAAACAAAAACAAAAAACCAAATGGTTACCAAACGAGGCATTGGTTTTTTGTTTCTAGTTTTTAAAAATTAAGCTTATAAACACTATTTCTATCACTAAATTTCTTATTTCTTATCTACTTTTTACTCATGTTTTTAAAAACCAAGCCAAAATTTGAAAGCTTAAAAAAGTAGTTTTTTAAAATATTGTTTTTGTTTCTAAAATTTGACTAAGAATTTAATTATTTTACTTAAGAGAGAGATGCAAATTATTGTAAGAAAATATAAGGAAATAGGCTTAATTTAGAAAAACCAAAAACAAAAAACAAAGGCCCCATTTGGTGACCGTTTGATTTTTTTTTTTAAAAAAATTAAGCCTATAGATACTACTTCTACCTCCAGATTTCTTCATTTGTAATCTACTTTTTACCAATAGTTTAAAAACCAAGTCAAATTTTGAAAACTAAAAAAGTAGCTTTTAAAAACTTGTTTTTGTTTTTGAAATTTGGCTAAAAATTCAACAATTGTACTTAAGAAAAATGCAAATTATTGTAAGAAATTGAGAGAAAATAAATTTAATTTTAAAAAATAAAAAATCAAGAACAAATTTATTACTAAACGAAATCAAAATGATTATAAAACGGGACCTTCATAATTCGCCCATAAGATCGTAACTTGAAAGGTTGGAAAAAACGACTTTTTGAGAAACAAAGTATTGCTTTTTGGCTTTCTAAAAAGAGTATTGTTTTTTGAAAGGAAAATTGTGTACTATTTAAAAATAAATAAATAAAATAAAATAACGTATTCAAAATTATGCATGGGTAATGTTGGAAATATAGACATTTTTTTGTTTTGAGTCAAGAAATTTAAAATGGTTATAAATATTTGGTATCCCGTATTAACAAAATGCCCGTCTAGCTCAGTTGGTAGAGCGCAAGGCTCTTAACCTTGTGGTCGTGGGTTCGAGCCCCACGGTGGGCGTTAATATTGTTTTTGAACAAACTATTTACTTTGTCTTAAAAAGTTGATTGAGTGTCGATTTTTACTATTTAACGATTTAGCTTTTTGTAGCTTATAAATATATTTAATTCTTACTTAATTTATTGATCTACATGCCAAAAAAGTTTCATCATATTTCAACTATAATTGTAATAATATGCATTCAATCATTACAATCTTAAAATTACATGGACTTAATTATTATATAGCCCAAGTTGTTGTAATATTGAAGTACAAAATTAGATGGTTACAAATCAAAATTTAATAATTAAATTATTAATTATGTATATTATAATAGAAAATAGATGTCAATTGCTTAGTGTTTAAAGGTTATGTGTCACCATTCATGTTATCTACATCTTACTTGTCACTTTGCCTATAAGTAGTGACATTTGGTGGATCTTTAAAACACACCTATATTGGTGAGAATTCCATTTCCACCAATTTCCATATTATCTAATTTCATGATTTTGATTATTTTATGTTTTAATTATTTTATTTTATAATTTTAGTTTTTATTTATTTATTATTATTATATAAAAATATTATTATATTATACTTTTCATATCCGTATGCCCATTATGCTTCTCTATTTTCATAACACGTTATCAGGAGTTCCTGTCGTTTTTCCCGCTAAAGGTAGGTCTTGAAGGTATGTCAGTTTTTCCCTCTTCATTATAATTAAGAAATTTAATGTTATTTTTCATATTCAATATCTATTAAATTTCTAACATAAGTATGATAGTGTTGTCATTACAAATCTCACAAAATTAGAATTTGCCGTCCTTAATATTAACGACAATAATTATTTGTCATGGGTACTTGAGGTTGAAATCCATCTGGATGCTATGGATCTTAAGGAGACTATTAAAGTAGGAAATATGATATCCAGGCAGAACAAAGCAAAAACTATGATTTTCCTTCGTCATCATATCCACGAGGGATTGAAAATGGAATATCTTATAATAAAAGATCCCCGTATTTTGTGGAAAATTTTAAAAGAGAGGTATGATCATAAAAAAAAAAATAGTTATTCTTCCTAAAGCTCGTTATGAGCAGATGCACTTGAGGCTACAAGATTTCAAATCCGCAAGTGATTACAACTTCGCATTATTTAAAATAAGTTCAAAATTGTTGTTATACGGAGAGAAAATTATTGATGCTGATATGTTAGGGAATACATTTTTTACATTTCATGTCTCGAATATGCTCATGCAACAACAATATCGAGAGAAAAATTTTAAACAGTATTATAAAGTAATTTAATGTCTTAAATAACGAGTTATTAATGAAAAATCATGAATCTCAACCAACCAGAACAACACCATTCCCTGAAGTGAATGCTGTGAATTTTAATAATAATCGTGGTCGAGGTCGTGGTCGCAGTCGCGGTCGAGGTCGTAACCGTGACAGAGGAAGAAATAATTATTATTTTCGTGGTGGTTGTTCTAATCATTTAAATTTCAAAAGAACCATACAAAATGATGATCACAAAGGAAAAGCTCCACAAGATAAAAGTTCAAAGAGTGTTGAAAATAATTGCTTCCAATGCGGAATGACTGGCATTGGTCACATACCTGTCATACGTCAAAACACTTAGTTGACCTCTATCAAGCCTCCCTGAAGGAAAAAGAAAAAAATGTGGAAGCAAATTTTGAATACCAAGATAATGACATATTTGACCCATTCCATATGACAAATTTGGATGTGGCAGACTTCTTTGAGTCTACTGAAGAGAAGATTGACCCAGTTGGTAGCACATCAAGTGTTTCTTTTGACTTTGAGAATATTTAGACTTAATGTTGTTATTTTTTTTTTTTTTATTTATCTTCATGTTTTTTTAGTAACTTTGTATATTTTAACTGTTGTTTTTCTTGTTATAATTATTTTCTTTTAATAAAGAAACATGAATCATTTTCATATGTTGGATGTTTAAAACATGAGCAAAGAAGATCTATGTCTGGCAGACAGTGCAACTACATATACAATACTTACAAATAAAAAATACTTTTCCAAATTGACAATGTTGAAAGCAAAAGTAAATACAATATCAGTTTTTGTAAACTTGATCGATGGTTTTGGAAAAGCAAATACAATTTTGCCTAAAGAAATAAAATTTACAATTGACAATGCATTGTTCTCTAGTCAATCAAAGAGAAATCTTCTAAGTTTTAAAGATATACATTGCAATGGTTATCATATTGATACTGATAGTAAGAATAATATGGAATATCTATATATCATATCCACTGTCTCAAATGAAAAACGTATATTAGAAGAGTTGTCTGCTTTATCTTCTAGATTGTATTATACTCATATACAAGTAATTGAAGCATATGCAACAAAGAATCTGAAGTCCATGAATCTAGACATATCTATAATTTGACATGACCGATTGGGTCATCCAGGATCTATAATGATAAGGAGAATTATTGAAAATTCAAATGGACACCTATTGAAGAACTAGAAGATTCTTCAATCTAATTAATTATCATGTGATGCTTGCTCTCAAAGAAAATTGATAATTAGACTATCACCATCTAAAGTGGGGACTGAATCACCTGCATTCTTAGAACGAATTCATGGTGATATATATGGACCAAATAACCCACCAAGTGGATCATTTAGATATTTTATGGTATTACTAGATGCACCAGCAGATGGTCATACATATGTTTATTATCTAGTCAAAATTTTGCATTTTCAAGATTACTTGCTCAAATAATTAAGTTAAGAGCACAATTTCTTGATTATACAATTAAGACCATTCATTTTGATAATGCTGGTAAGTTTACATCCTAAGATTTTGATAATTATTGTATGTCAATTGGGATAAGTGTTGAACATCCTGTAGCTCATGTTCATACACAAAATGGTTTAGCATAATCATTTATAAAACGTTTGCAATTAATTGCAAGATCATTACTTATGATTGCTAAGTTTCCTTCATCTGTATGGGGACATGCTATTTTGCATGCAACGTCACTTGTACGCATTAGACCAGTAGCTTATCATAAGTACTTGTCATTATAATTAGCTTATGGTCATGAGCCAAATATTTGTCATCTGAAATTTTTTGGATATGCAATATATGTTCCAACTGCTCCACCACAACGCACTAAGATGTGTCCTCAAAGAAGGTTAGGAATATATGTTGGATATGATTCCCCATCAATTATTAAATATCTTGAGCCTCTAACGGGTGATGTATTTACTGCATGATTTTCTGATTGTCATTTTAATGAGACAAATTTTCCAATATTAGGGAGAGGAACTAAGAAGTTGGAAAAAGAAATTATATGAACATCGTTATTGTCTCATTTAGATCCCCGTACAAACTACTACAGAAATTGGATTACTTGACATTTTTCCAGTGTCAAGTAAAGGGTATATTTGACACTTATAAAAGCATCAACTATTCGAGTGTCAAGTATAGTGCGATAACTTGACTCCAAAAAAACGTCAAGTAATATGTTACTTGATACAATTTTCGTGTCAAGTAAGATAATACACTTGACATTGGTGGTATGTCAAGTTTATTCGAGTGTCAAGTATAGTGTGATACTTTTTGACGTTTTTTATGTGTCAAGTATATGTCTTTTTGTTTTCAAATTAAATGTCCCAATTGATATTCTCATTTTCTACCTTGTATTCCAACAATACAATTACATCAAATAAATAAACATTATACATTTAAGATCTATCAACTCAATATATTCACTAAAAATCTATATGTTCAACTATGAACACTCCTCACAAATTACAACAATATTTCTCTTTCATATGTACATGCACAAAATAAAATCTCAACTATTGCTTTTGTATACAAAACTCAACTTTCAACAAACACAAAAGTGACAAATTATTTAATAAATAACCTTTCAACAAAGTACATTATTTCATCTATATATTGAGCTTTGAAGTCTAAAGATCGAGAATTAAGGGTCAGGCAAGCCATGTTTAAGTAAGTTAACTTGCAAAATAGAATAAAGGGCGATAACATCAAATTTCAAAATATATAAATAAGTGTTAAAATACAACAACGTAATCCAACCTACGAAAAGTTCAATAATAATGGTTACAAAACGCAAATTCCAGCAACTATGTAATAATTCCAAAAGAGTTTCAAAGCCTTAATACCTATCAAAACGTCCAAACATCGTTAACTTTGTTGGATAGTGGCTCCAATCTCTTGAAATCTTTGAATTGAACATCAAAAATTGAAAATAACTCAATTATTAGACCAATACTTCAATGGGTAACAAAGAACTATTAATACTAACCTTCAAAATTACCAAAACCTTGCCAAGATCGGTCTCAAACCTATTGGACAACAACTCAACTCCTTCTAACACTTCAATCTAATACAAAAAAAGTGACAGGTATTACTAAATTAATGTCAAAACTTATTGAGTGTTCAAAAATTTTCAAGTAAAACCACCAACACTAACCAAAATATTGTGGGCAACAATGGAACAAACCCAATATCCAACAACAAACAAGATATACCTCATATACTTACCGAAAATCTTACTAAAATCAATATCAACCTATTGAACAACACATTAATGTTCTCCAAATCTTGAATCTAAAGCCAAATCACAAAGAGCATCAATCAATTTGGGTAAAAAAAACTTATGGATATTCAAAAATTTCCAAGAAACCCACTAAAGTAATCAAAACTCACCAAACTTACTAAAACCATACCTAAAAATACAAGATTCCAGCGAGATGGAGTATAGATCTGATGAGATAGAGTGAAGCCCACACTTGATTAGATCTATTACAAAGTTAGACCTCAACATAGACGTGGACAACCTCGACGATGACAAGTGGATTTGGCTAGACCAACTTGACTGAAGCAACGAAAGCAATTGAGACGTTCGACTACAGATCTGGGTGGTGGCTGAAAGCGACGGAAGGGACGAAAAGCGTTCGGCTATAGATCTGGGCGCGACTGTGTAGCGACGGAACGGTTGGGGGCGTTCAGCTACAAATTTGGACAGGGTTGAAGACTCGCGAACGACGTGCATAGCTGGCCGGCTGGCACAGTGAGCAGATGGGGAAGGAGCTGAGCAGACGACGAGGAATGAGGGTTGGCAGACGGCTGAGCAGACGACGAAATGAAAAACTTATAATAGTGGCCCAAATGGAGGTGAGGGAAGAAATGAAGGCTGACGACATGGTTGTAGAGGCTCTCGGGCGCATGGAAAATAGAAAAAAAATGGGGAAGGGGAAAGTCATGAGTGAGATGGTGAATGAAGAGAGAAAGAGTTTTTAATTTAAGAGAGGGAAATTGAAAACGAGAGAGAGGGAAATTTTGATAATTTTGGTAGGAAGGAAATCAAATTTGAGAGGGAAAGAAAAATGGGAGAGGGAGGAAATAAAAAAATAGTGTCTCTACACGATCGCTTGAGTAAAGTAAAGAAGGAGAGAAAAGAGTTTTTAAATTTGAGAGGGTAAATGAAAATAAAGTTTCCTACACCGATTGTTGAGTAAAAATAAAGTGCTCTACATATTGCTTAGCTATGCTACAGCACGATTTGTTTGAGTTACACTGAGACATCGCCTACCAAAATGCTACACGATTGCTGAGCTCGGCTACACGATCGCTGAGTAACAAAATGCTATACGATCGCCTACCCAATGCTATACAATTGTCTACCAAATGCTACTCAATCGTTGAGCTCGGCTACACGATCGCTTAGCTCTACTACACGATCGCTGAGTAACACTAAATGATCGCCTACCAAATGATACACGATCAATGAGCTCGGCTACATGATCGCTGAGTAACAAAATATTATACGATCGCCTACCAAATGCTACATGATTGCTGAGCTCGGCTACACGATCACTTAGCTTTGCTACACGATCGCTGAGTAACAAAATTCTATACGATCGCCTACCAAATGCTACACGATCGCTGAGCTTAGCTACACGATCGCTTAGCTCTGCTACATGATTGCTGAGTGACACTAGACGATCGCCTACTAAATGCTACACGATCGCTGAGCTCGGCTACACGATCGCTTAGCTCTACTACATGATCATTGAGTAACAAAATGCTATACGATCGCTTACCCAATGCTATACGATCGTCTACCAAATGCTACACGATCGCTGAGCTTGACTACACAATCACTTAGCTCTACTACACGATCGCTGAGTAACACTATACGATAACCCACAAAAACCCCGCGATCGCTTACCCGAAACTACACGATCGCTTACTAGTTTCTATACGATCGCCTATCAAATGCTATATGATCGTCTACCAAATTGGAGGTCTATTAAATATCCAAAATATTCCGTCAATCTCCGCTTTTTTAACCCTTTTACTTGACATGAAAAAAATGTCAAGTAAGAGCTTCTTATACTTGACACGTGAAACGTGTCAAGTACGACCTTATATTACTTGACACGAAAATCATGTCAAGTAAAGGTTCGCATGAAAATATCCGAAATATTCCGTCAATCTCCGCTTTTTTAACCCTTTTACTTGACACGAAAAAAATGTCAAGTAAGAGCTTCTTATACTTGACATGAAAATCATATGAAGTAAAGGTTCACGTGAAAATATCTGAAATATTCCATCAATCTCCGCTTTCTTAATCCTTTCACTTGACATTTTTTTGTCCAAAATCATATTATTTGACCTTTTTTCCACAGAAACGTCAAGTAATTAACAACTACAAGTGTCAAGTAATGTAGATTTTATAGTAGTGTAGATCAATGTGAACTTGAAGTTGAGAAAATAATTCATTTGCAAAATATAGCAAATCAATTACCAGATGCATTTATAGATACAAAAAAAATAATTAAGTCACATATACCAGTTGCAAATTTTTCATAAAAAATTGATATCCCAACACAACAAGTTGTCACTAATGAGTCTGGAACACGCCAGAAGCATGGTAGATCAATGGGTTCTAAAGATAAAAATCCTCGAAAACGAAAAATAATTAATAGTGAAAAAGACTTGGTTGAGGATGTAAATACCCATAAAGAAATCATCGACATGACTAGTGAGGAAGGTGAAATACTTAAATATAATAATAAGATTTCAATAAACTATGTCAAGACAAGGAAAAGATGGAATTGAACTAATGCAATTATTGACAACATTTTTGCGTATGATGTTGCTCTTGATATTATATCTAAAAATAAGGATCCTGAACCAAAATTTGTTGAAGAATGTCGACATAGAAAATATTGGTTTCAGTGGAAAAAACAATCGAGGCAGAATTAAACTCACTTTCAAAACGTCAGGATTTTAGAGTAGTCCGAACACCAGAAGGTGTTAAGCCTGAAGGATACAAATGAGTATTTGTGAGGAAAAGAAATGAAAATAATGTGGTCACTAGATATAAAGCAAGATTAGTTGCACAAGATTTTTCACAAAGACTTGGTATTGATTTTGAGGAGACGTATTCTCCGGTGGTGGATGTAATTACATTAAGATATTTAATTGGCTTGACTGTGTATAAAAGTCTGGATATGCATCTTATGGATATAGTCATAATATATTTATATGGGTTTTTGATAATGATATTTGAAAGAGTTAAATAACATGCAGCGGAAGTATCAAGGATCCACAAACATTCAAATTCACTAATTTTGGTAGAAACTAAAGCATGCTTTTCTAAAAAGTGGGTTTTAAGATCATACCTTTGATGAACTCTCCAAGAAACCATGTGTACAGCAACAATCTTCACTTGATATCACCGTGAACCACCTCAAAGCCTTCCCTACTATCCTCTTGGAGCTTTAGGTAGAGTTGTGGGACTCAAGAACAGCTTGAAGAAGTGAAGAACCAAGAAGTACTCACAGCTGCCGGACAAAGAAGATAGTCTCTGCTCACAGAAATTTTTCTCTAAAAAAATTATGCATTCATTATTCTCAAATGACTCCAATCTTCTTTATATATAGTAGATGAACATGCAAAGAAGTGGAGTGCATGACTTGCAGCTTGGCTTGGAGAATTAATGTAGAGAGGATAATGGCTTTTGTGTGAGCATGAAGATGAAGGTAATGGAGAAAATTCAATCTCCATTTTATGCAACCATGCAAAACGATTTTCCATTTTTCTTTTAAAATATAAAATGACTTAAAAACCATTTTAATTCAAAAATGATTTTCTTAAATTAATTTCATAAATTAATTTAAAATATTAATTAATTTAATATCAAATATTAAATTAATTTATGTACAATAATCATCCTCATATATTTAAATCATATTTAAAATATATATATATATATAAAATTATTCTCTGTTCCGTTCAATTTAAACATTTCAAATTAATTTCTTAAGTTACCCTAAAGCTTATTCATTTACGAGCTAGTAGGGGGACCTCGCGGACCTACAGATCATGGGCTTCAACGATTCAAGATTAATCAGCTAAATTCATTAGTCCGATCGAACCCCCCATTCGTTAACTAATGGGACACTCCATTATAGCCCTAGTTGAACTTCCCTCACCGTAGATATATTATGTCCACTTAATAACCATAATCAGTAAGTCGATCATTCACAGGTTGTTCGTGATCCAGCTAGGTCAAAAATACCGTTTTACCCATGTGAATACATCTTGTTCCTTAAGTTCCTACTGATCCTCTAATGAACAATCCTGATTCATAATCTCTATGAATCAAATCCTTTCTCTATCATGAGAAGGCGGGGTCCCGATTGTTCAAGACCTGAAGTCAATACTTAAGAAAACAACCTATCTATTAACCTTAAATAGGATAGGAGTGAATTCCATCTTGCAAGGCTATGTCCCCAACTATTCATCCGGTCTTATCCCCAAAATGGTAAGCTTATTGAGCAGTGCTGTTGGTCTACTCTCACCGTTTGCAGATCAAAGGATAATCCCGAACAAACAGGAGTTCATAGCTAGCTTAGGATTAAGATCGAGTTAACCTATGTTATATAATCAATGAAGTAGTCAGTTTTAACAGTAAACGGTCGTTATAAAGAAAAGTGACTATTTTCATGGTCCAGTCTATATGCAAACTCATTGCATAGGATGCCCCCACTCTCATGTCTCAATTTGAACGATTTGTGGATCACATTGTTTGTAGTACCTTACAACTTCTTGTAACAACTACAGAGTGGGCCGCATTAAATAGTGTTACCAGGATGAGATACCCAATTTCATCCATATACTTATTAGACCATTTAGGCTATATAATGTCAACTTGATCCTGTTTATGTCACTACATAAAGTTACAGTATTCAGATTATAGCCAAAGGATGTGTTTATTAGATTCTCATAATAAGATGCAAAATCAACAAGTCATTGTTTATTGATAAAATAGAATGTTTAATACGAACTGCGAATTCTAAGACATTCCCAACAATATTTATGTGAGAATCCCATAAGGATTTAAGATACCTGAAATATATACATCAAATTCCCGGGAATGGATTGAAACAATCAGGACGAATGTGGTACAATCGCCTGAATAGATATTTATTGAAAGAAGGATATCAAAATAGTCCAATATGTCCGTGTGTTTTTATAAAGAAATCACAATCAGGATTTGCTATTATAACTATATATGTTGATGACTTGAATATAATTGGAACTCCTGAAGAACTTTCAAAGGCAATAGAATATCTTTAGAAAGAATTTGAGATGAAAGATCTCGAAAAAACAAAATTTTTTCTTGGTTTGCAAATTGAGCATTTAGCAGATGAAATATTTATTCACCAGTCAACTTATACTGGAAAAATTTTGAAAAGATTTTATATGTACAAAGCACATCTATTAAATGTTCCAATGGAAGTCCGTTCATTAGATATAAAGAAAGATATATTTCGACCTCGAGAAGATAATGAAGAACTTCTTGGTCCTGAAGTACCATATCTTAGTGCAATTGGTGCACTTATGTATCTTGCTAATAATACAATATCAGATATTGCATTTTCAGTAAATTTATTAGTTAGATATAGTTATTCTCCTACAAAAATACATTGGAACAGAATTAAACATATACTCAGTTATCTTCGAGGAATAATCAATATGAGTTTGTTTTATTCAAATAAATCAAATTTTGATCTAGTTGGTTATGCAAATTCTGGATATTTATCTGATCCATATAAAACTAGATCTCAAATAGGTTATCTATTCACATATGAAGGAATTGCTATATCATGGCGATAGGTGAAATAGACTATAACGGTCACTTCCTCAAATTATGCTGAAGTTATTGCAATTCACGAGGCTAGTCGAGAATGTATATGGCTAAGGTCAATGACTCAGCAAATTCATAAAACGTGTGACTTGTCTTCTAATAAAAACCTTCCAACAATATTATACGAAGACAACACAACTTGCATAGCCTAAATAAAAAATGGATATATTAAAGGAGATAGAACAAAACATATTTCACTGAAGCTTTTCTACACTCATGATCTTGAAGAAATGATGACCTCACTGTACAACAAATTTGTTCGAAGGATAACTTGACAGACTTATTTACAAAGGCATTACCAACCGTAACTTTTGAAACATTAGTGCACAATATTGGAATGCGGCAACTCAAAGATCTTAAGTAATGTTTTCATGAGGAGAGTAAATATATTGTATTTTTTTAGGAGTATGTATTATATGAAACATGTACTCTCGAAGCACATTATATCATATATGTATGTATATATATGTATATGTATGTATATATATGTATGTATGTATATATGTATATGTATGTATATATATGTATATGTATGTATATATATATGTATGAGCATCTAAGGGGGAGTATTATGAATATTATAATAGAAAATAGATGCTCATTGCTTAGTGTCCCAAAAGCCATGTGTCACCATTCATGTTGTCCATGTGTCATGTAGTTATTTATGCTTGGTGTCTATGTAAATCCACATCCTAGTTGCTACTTTACCGATTCCACTTCTACCAATTTCCATATTATCCAATTTCATTATCTTGGTTATTTTTATGTTCTAGTTATTTTATTTTATAATTTTAGCTTTTATTTATTTATTATTATTATTATTATTATATAAATATTATTATATTATATTTTTCATATCCGTATTCCCGTTGTGCTCCACAATTTTCATAACAATTATTACTTATCAAAAAAGTGAATTTTAACCGACCAAAATTTAATTTTACCTGCTTATTGTTAAAATTAGAAGATAAATTAAAAAGAAATCAAATAGAAGATAATAACTCAATACTTGTCGAGAATTAAGTTGGATTAAATTAACTTAAAAGCTGAGCGTAAAAATTGATTTCTTAATGCACCTAAAATTTCTGTACCATCTGACCATAGAATAGTTCTGACAAAGGGACAAAATTAATACACAGAGAGATGGTTGCTATAAAATAAAATAGTAGATTGCAATTATGTTGCTTACTAATGCAACAGCCTTGCTTGATGTGATCTCATATGAATACAACTGAAGAACAACAAGAAGCAAAGCCATAAATTATAAGAAACTACAGGAATCACCTATGTACCATCAACCTTGTTCACACCATTTAAATGTTGAAATTACAAGAACCAACAACCAGCATCCCTGGTTTTCAGTCCCAAACCTTCTAAAAATCACTAGACAACTTGGAACTTATTTTGCCTTTTCTTGACATTCATGGGATCAAGTCAAAATTTGAATCCAAAAGATGAAGAACTTCACCGAGCGTCGATACTTTAAAATCTGGCTCGAGATCCAAGTTGGCAAAATGCTCCGAGTTGTACCTTCCTGTTTCATCTAGCAAACATGTGAAAGCTCCTGCTCCCTTGCCACATCCAACCTGAATTATAAGATAGGAAGTCAATGCTATCATCTTACGTTCTCACTTGGTAATGATGATTCCATGTATAGTATCAGTATGAAAGAATGGACTAGAAAAGAGTAATAGCAGTTGAAAACCGAATGACTGTTATGATCAAAAAACACGGAAGAAAAATATACACTCACGTCATCTCGAAGGCTGTCGCCAATCATAATTACTTCATTAGGCAGGACATTCCAAGAAGAGCAGATATGAAGTAAGGGAGCGGGATTGGGTTTATAAGAACCAAATTCCCTGCTTAAGGCTGGACGAAATGTCCACTGCAATAAAAAAAACATGAGAAAGAGTTTAATTTTCTTATAGGAAGCAGTTTCATTAAGAAATAAAATAAGGATACGCAGAAAATATATAATACGAACCTACTGCCATGTGCATATCTTGGAACAAACAGAAGTAAAACTATAAGTTTACAACAAAGAGATATCTGAAAAAGTGATTTGATCCCTAAAAACGAGAGATTCTTCCTAATCAAAGGAGGTCATTTAGATCTTTCGCTGCATGAAGTCCAAAGAAAAGCTCCGGCAAAATTCAACCAAAGGACTTTAGCTTGCTTCCAGAGCGGATACAGCTCCAAGGAGCAAGAAAATAAAGGGGATTCAGATGGACAAACTATCCAAACTTGAAGACAGGATTGCAAAATTAAGAGGCCAATTGACAATGAAATCGAAGGTGGTTTCCTGTCTCCAGTTCAAATACACACATGATGCAACATCATGGAGGGGGCAAGAAGAGATAAACGTTCCTTTTTTTTGGCTTCTGTCTTGGATAGCTTACTACCCATCATTAGCTAAGCTCCCACATGAAGGTTTCACTCTTTCTTGGGCATCTATCTTCCCAAATCCTATTACGCAAGAAATGGTATGTATGTTTGAGAGACGAATATAAAGAAGGTGAATAGAAACCAAAATTTTCACATAACGTGAATTAGAGTTATATCCTAATGCCCAGATGTCTGCAGAAGTTAGAAATACAATTTCTAAGGCCAAAGCCCATAGAAATCAATCTACCGAGAAAATTTGCAATAACTAAAGACATGCAATACAGCCAGTTTATGAAAATAATAACAAAGGGTGAAACATCAAGAGAGGGACCTTCTTAGAGACTGGAATTTCCTATGTACTAAAAGTCCTAAGAAGGTTTTAAATTTGTCAAAGCTGAAGGGATGGCTGAACAAGACATCAATCAAGTGCCAACCAGTTGAATGAGGATGAAAGCATTAGTAGAGTATTGTAAGCTCTAAGAAAATGCATTATTGTAGTTGTGATAAGGAGAAATCTCATGATCATAATCCCTCATTCTATTGCAATTGTACTTTGGGAAATTAAAACTTTGATCTACATATTTTAGGTTTCACTCTCTTTGAACAGGCAACATCCTAAAAGCTCAAGTTACTCCAATTCCAAAACATAACAAGATAAGAATACAGTCGCAAGCCTGCAAATTAAAAACCTAACAGATAGCTGTCAATTGTAATTATAATTTGCAGATAGCCTCAAAAGAAAAATCAAACTTACACCAAAACGCTCGTGGAAAATATCAACAGCTTCCTTTATATTGCGAGTAATTAGTCCCCTCCTGACATGTAGCACAGGATAATACATATTAACATTATAAATACACAAAAGGGAGACAGAAAAAAAGGTATTACCACATGCATATGCACATCAATGTGCAAAAGTTTGCTGTTTATCATCTTTAATTCTTTTTTAGATACTAAAAAAATTGAACCACAGAGTAGACACAAATTGATCATATTAGTCTGTTTTAAACCCATAAGCAGTGAATTGAGAAATTTCACTTTATCATTTTTTTTTTCTTTTAAATTTACAAATTCACAAGACATAATGATATTCAAGACTTCTAGTGAGACAATACTAGATAAATTAAAAAGAAGCACATAATGTTGGATCTTTATCTTTTCTTCTTCTCCCTCTTACTTCTATTTTTCTTTTTCTTTCCAGATAAATTAAAAGGCAGCACCATGTGTGTTTTGTCTAAATAGGAGGTGGGGTATGACTCTACCATCTTGAGTTAAATTGCAAATTTGAGATAAAGTTAGTTAAAAACGACTGGGACTAAATTCAAACTTTAACTAAACTCTAACTTTATTCAAACAATAGGAACCAAAATTTGTAATTTAACCACAATCTATTAATTATGTAACATGAACATATCTGCACATGATCCATGAGAGAACAGCAGCTCAACTACATTCAAGGTAAGAGCTGACAGACAGTGAAGGAAGAAGGAGAGATTTGTTAACCTTATATTCTTGGAATCAAGAAAGGTACAAAGCTCTGCAGCACCTGCATGTACAATCATCAAGAATTTGGTTGAGATAACCAAAGACCTAACTTCTGACATTATAAGTAACATGGAATCTGACGAGTAAAATCTCCCATCTATTTAAGCTGTGAAGACAAAGGCGTTAGCGATCAGAAACAAACACAGGATAAAGTTTGGGGGAAAAGAAGGTATACAAGCCAGCCCAATACTGACCGGGCATAATTTGAAGGCGATCAATTCCCTGACGCTCAAAATCGGCGATTACCTCATACGCCCTCCGCTGTTTCTCGGGTGCCCAGTTCTGAATAATGTGCAAAATGTCGATTCCGGATGGATTGAGAGCTTTAATTCTGACATACTCCTCAGCGCCAAGCACAGATTGATACATAGCGGCGAAATCGATGACGGGTACAGTTAGGGTTCCGTCCATGTCGAAGATGACCCCCCGGAGGCGCCGGCGGGGGGCGGAGATGGCGGAGGAGAAATTGGGCATGGGAGATAACGTTGTGTGATTATGAATGGTGGGAAAGATCCGATTGCGGCACTGAGCAAGGAATTTGGGGTTGAATATTGGGCTGAATTTCAACCATCCCCATGACGTTGATGTTGATGATAATCTCATAATTTCTATTTTCCAGAAAATGGTGAAACCATTCTAAAATAGGAATTTTGAGTAATAACTTTAACAATTGTATCTACGAATAACTCAATTTTTCAACGCTCTCCATTTTGTCACATGTTTATATCTTTTACCAAAATATCAAAATATTCGTTGCTCTTAGCATCAGAGTATAACTAAACTAACATATTGATGTGTTGACGATTAAAAAGCATGTGGTTTAAATCTTTCACTCTTTAAGAATACTTTTTGTTTGGTGTATGAAATCTCCAACCAAAATAATTTTCAACTAGAGGTATAAGTTTGGGGTGTGAGGAGTGTTAGTGAATTTTACTTATTATAGTGTCGGCAAGTAACAAAAATACCTCATGTTTACAAGTTTGGAATATTCACATCGATTGATCGATGGTGTTCTTTGGCAATAACTTTATGGATTTTGTAGTGTTAGCTAATTAAAAATATGACCATGTGGCCAAACGTGGTATTGTCATTGATGATCGAAATATAGCCGACTTAAAAGAAAAACTCAACTCAAACTTAATAAAAAAGACAATTATGAAAGATACTAATTATAACATTTTGAAACTTAAGAACTACATGGAAATCAAAGTTAAAGCTTAAAGACTAAAAGTGTAATATTTTGAAATTTAGGGACCAAAGGAAACTAGATCCAGAACCAATAGACGAAAAAAGTATTTTTCTAAAAATATTTATATATCGGTATATGAGAGAAAATTTTAAAATATACTTAATTTTTTAAACTTATTTCAAATGTAAAAAAATAATATATGTGTATTAAAAAAATCAAAATTGAGTAATGTATAAATAGAAAATGATACTGAGAGAAATGCATTAAGTTACAAATTATTATTATTTTTTCTTAATTTCTTATTGCAGATTTTGTTTCAAAAAAGTAAATGTAGTTTCTTATAATTGATGGCTTTGCTTGTTGTTCTTAGAGGAATAGCTAATAAAAATAAACCAAAATGAGAAATAGCTAAAAATGTTTAGTATTAAATTTTTAGCTACCTCAATTTTAGAAGAGAGGTTGGAAGATTTCTTTCCCATTATATCTCTCTTATATGTATATCCAGAAAAGCAGAAAAAGAAATGCCTTTACAATTATCATTGTTTTACTAGTATTGATCCCAAGAAGAGTTTCTATGTAGATTTTTATTTGAATTATACTAGCAGATTTATCTTCCTTCATGTACAGGAGTTTACAAGTGTGAAACTCTACAACGATACTTCCATCACAATGAAATTATAATATTTCGCTGACATATGTGTTTAGCTATTTTTGCAGAAAATAGTAGGTTTAGGTATTTTTCATGTTATGCTATTTAGATTTGAAAAGAAGGTAAGAAGGTATCTACTGCAAGTTAACTATGTTACGAGCATTGTTATAGCATTTCACAAGACAATTATCAAATATGCATAATATATAAAATAACACTAGAGGTTGGTAATCTAGTTCGGTGTAAAACACTTATGTCTGGAGGCAATGTGCCTAGGAAAGATAGCTTCACTAATATCATTGACAAGCAATTACAATGCAGTACTTATCTGGAATAGATGTATAATTACAGTGACTCTCGTACAACTTTATCACTCAACTAATAAGCTAGGCTCCCCCTAGGTGTAAGACTCCTTCTCACAGTGTCTTAGGCTCTCCCTTTATTACTTTATCACTCATAATATTATCAGTAAAGTAAATCTCAGGCTCTAAGACTCCATCTCTATAAGACTTGAAGTCCCTTAAGTCATGAGATTCCTTCTCACTCGTATTGTATCTTTCCTTCTAAGAACAAAGTCTTGTTCGAATGGCTTAGGGTCTCCCTAAGGTTGAGAATCCCTTTTAAAAAGGATCTTCTTACCCTCGATGTGAGGAACACAAAGTACATCCTCAAGAGATTCAACTAAGTCAATACATTGCGATTGTGACTAAATACACACTAAGTTGTTTTATTTCAAGCACAAGCTTCACACAAAATAAAATGGCCAACTCGAACCAGAGGACTAATTGTCCTATAAATATGTACGGCGGAAACACATACGAGCAGCCCTAACTTCCATAGCAGTCGCATATTGAAAGGAAAAGAATCGAAAAATAATGATGCAGAAAGAAAAACCTGATAAGGAAAGTATTTTGCAGAATTTGAATTTTCATAGAACATCCCTTTGCTAGAAAACCACAAATGCAAAGACAACTTAAATAACATCTGCGATACTTAAACAAATATTGCCTCTGAGGTACTTAACAAATATTGCCAACCACATAATATCTATCAAACTCTCCAATTGGTAATATTTTTTAAGCATCGACAACAAACAAAATTAATCAACATTGTCAGACAAGCAGAAGCACAATGTTATAGAAACAAAACATAACAATCTGAGAGACAAACTTTTAGATTGTATCATCACGCAGCGGAAGTTACAAGGATCATTAAGTACTCTAATTCATTAATTTTGGCAGAAACTAAAGCATGCTTTTACAGAAATAAATGGGTTTCAAGTCATACCTTTGTAGAACCTTTAAAATCTTGATTTCTAGCTGCAAATCTCTCCGAATCTTGTTGTAGACCACCCCCAAGATCTTCTTTACCTCTTGATACTCTAGATTGAGTTGTGGGACTCAAAATAAGCTTGAATTAAGGGAATTAGGAGAACTCACAGCAGCAACCCACCTTGAAGAACACCTTCAACCGAATTTTTCAGAAAAAATCCATCGATTGCATTGCCTCAAATTCACTCCAATCTCTTCAATATATTGCAGACCATCATGCAAGGAAGATAGATGCATGAGATGCAACTCATGCTTGGAGTAATTGATACTTGAAGATGGTGGGTTATGGGTGAGCTACTTGAAGAAGATAATGGAAAAACTCAAATTTCATTTTGTGTTTTTCTTCTTTTTCAACTTTTCAAAAAATTGATTTCATAAATCAATTTATTTTCTAAATTGAAAATATTATTAATTTTATAAAATTAATTTCATAAATTAATTTATCTAAGAAAATTAATAAATAATTATTTAAACAATTTAAATAATTCTAATTAATTTAATATCAAATATAAATTAATTTTTACACAATTCTACCTTCATATATTTAAATCATATTTAAATATTAATTCTCCAATTCTGTTTAATTCTAATTTGATCGTTTCAAATTAACTTATCACGCTACTCTAGAGCTAATCTATTTCCGAGCTAGTAGGGGGACCTCGCGAACCTACAGGTCATGAGCTCCAACGATCCAAGATTAATTGGCTAAACTCATAGTCCAAATTAACCCCCATTTGTTAACTAATGGGCCACTCCACTAAAGCCTATAGTTGAACTCCCCTCACTGTAGATATATTATGTCCACTCGATATAACCATGATTAGTAAGTTAACCCTTCACAGATTGTTCGTAATAACGGCTGGGTCGAATCTCTGTTTTATCCCTGAAATTACCTCTTGTTCCTTAAGTCCCACTGATCCTCTAATGAACAATTGTCTTGTGATCCAATCAACAAAACCGAGTCCCTCTTAGGCCAATGAGAGAGTGAGACCCCTTGTTCAAGACCTAGAATCAGCACTTAAGGGAACAACCTCTCTACTATCCTTAACAGCGAGTAGGAGTGAATTCTGTCTTGCACCTTATGTCTCCAACTATCTATCCAGTCTTACTCCTGAAATGGGAGGTTATCGAGTCGGCATTGTTGAGTCAATCCTCTATAAAAATCTAAGAATAATCCCGAATAAATAGAAATTCATAGTTAGCTTAGGATTAAGGTCAAGTTACCTAGGTCATCACTTTGAAAAGTTAGTCTCAAACAGTAAACAACGTTATAAAGTAAGAGTGACTGATTTCATGGTCTGATCTTGTACAAACCCTTTTGCACAAAGACACTCTCACTCCTCATGTCATAACATGAACGAATTAGGATCACTTCGTTTGTAGCACTTTACAACTCTTTGTAACAACTACAGAGCAGACCGCATCCAATAGTGTTACCAGAATAAGGCACCCAACCTTATTCATATACTATAGATCATTTTGACTATTTACTCGAACCTGATCAACTTTTATGTCTCCATATAAAGTTCAAGTACTCATGTAATAGTCAAGAGACTTCTAGGTTTATTGGATTTCTAATAAGCGAAACATCTATTCAATAACAACTTATTGAATTTTCAGAATAAGTTCTATTATTTACAAACCACGAGTTCTAGGACATAAAACCCAACACAAATCACACCATTTAAAACAACAGCAAAAATAGACTATATATATATATAAACCACCACAACAAAAGCAACAACTCTATCACATATTTCACTTCTTCCCTGTTTTTTTGCCATGCTTAAAAAAAAAGCCTAAAGAGGATAAGAGTAGACAAGCAGCCATCAATACTCATCCACATCATCATCCTGTGCATTAGAGCTTCCACCCTGATTAGGACTATCCAAAGCACTACGAAGAAAATTCAACATATCAACCACCTCATTTTCGCGAGCAGAGATATTCTAGGCCAAAACACCAAGATCTTTTGATTCAATTGCCAGTACATCCATCACCTTTTTCGCATGGAGTCAGAAGCAACTTTCTAATTAGACCACTTTCAGTCACAGGGACATTAGTCTGAACTAGGTCAGGAACATGTTTTTCCTGATACAATCTGTAGCTGAAGGATAGAGTAGGGAGATGAGGTCCTAGAAAGTATGAGTCTAGTAGAAGATTAGGCTTTTGAGCGAGTAGAATTCCACAAATAAGTCTAGGAAAACATAAGGGAACTTTGGTGGCTTGAGAAGAAATATGACGTTTAGTTTGATTAAGGATAAAGACACATAGTTGTGTTGGGATTGGTGTCCTAAATCTCTTTGTAATCTCATAACTTGTAAACTTTGTATAACATATTGTTATTAATAAAATAAGTGTTATTTTATAAGCATATACTCAATCCAATAAACTAAGATCTAAGGTTATTTCATGTAATTTAAACAAGTATGTAGAGACATACAAGTGGATCTTGTCTAAATAATAACCTAAACGGTCTATAGTAGATGGATAAGGCTGGGTATCTTATCCTTGTGACTCTACAAATACGACCCGCTTTGTAGGTATTACAAGTGTTGTAAAGTGCTACAAAAGATTTGATCTTGATCATTCATGTAAAGATATGTGAGTGGGGTATCCTATACAAAGGGTTTTTATAAGATCGGGCCACGAAATGATTAGTCTTTTTATATAATGCCTTTAATAATAGTTACATTTCACTAGGATGACCATAGGTGACATGACCTGAATCCTAAGTGAGTTGTGAATTCCTATTTATGAAGGCAGTCTTTTGATTTGTATGGGTGAGAGTGGCCAGTTTTCCAACTCAACAAGTCTACCATTTGGGGATTCGTCTGACTGGGGAATTGGGAACACAACTACACAAGACGAAATTCACTTTTTATCTGATACAGGGGTAAGTAGATAAATTGCCCCCTTAAGGGCGTATTCCGAGTCTTGAACATATTGGCCACACTCTCTCCTAGCCCAAGAGGGACTTGGTCATAGTTGGACTATGACTTATTGTTCATTAGAGGGATCAATGGTACTTAAGGAGTTAGATGTACCATTTTGCCCCAGTTGTACTTACGAGCAATTTGTGAAGGGTCATTACACTGTTCATTGGTTATATTCAATGAACACAAAAATTTATCTGTAGTGCAAAGAGTGCAGATGTCAGTCTTTAGTGGAATGACCGACAGTTAAAAGATGTTGGGTAATTTAATTAAAGAGTTTAATTAATTATCTGAGTACCGTTGGAGCTTCAATCTACAGGTTGATAAAGTCCACTCTGTAGCTCAACAGAGAATTAATTTTGGATTAATTTGAAGCGTTCGAATTAATTAAAGGAATTAATTATATGTATGACATAATTAATTAAATTAATTATATATGTGATATAATTAATATAATGTATTTGATACATTATAAGGTAATATGAGAGAAATTTGAATATGATTCAAATACTAATTATATAAATGAAATTCATGTAATTAATTTAATATAAATATGATTTATATTAAATTCCATAAATAAGTTGAGAGGAAGTAAATATTTGAATATGATTCAAATATCAATTATATGAATGTGATTCATATAAGTGAATTTAATATAAACGTGATTTATATTAAATGCCAAGTATTGTTGAGAGAAAATAAAATCTACAGGTTATGTTGTATTTGATGCAATATAAAACTATATGCTATGTGTTATATTTGATACATATAGTGTGTGTGTGTATATATATATATATTATTAATTTAATTTAAATTAATTAAAGGGAAGGAGTTACAACTCCCTCTCCCTATTCTCTCAGTTAATTTATGTGGGTTGCGAAAGAATGATGTGGTTGGAGATTCATCTTCTTCCTTAATTTTCTATGAGTGAATGGTTCTCTCTGGAAAAATTTACCGAGAAGAAAAGTTCTTCTCTTCCCTCTCCTCCTCTCCATCTCCTTCTCTCTTCCAAGAATTCAATCAAATCCCACAACTCTTGCTTGAATCCTTTGTCCCAAGAGTAACAAAGGGTTCTCAAGTGGTGGTGTCCCTTTTTGGAGAAGGAGATCCGTTCGTGACTTTGCTTGAGGCAGTTCTTGAAGAGTAGTCTTCAAAGGTAAGGGTTTCTGAAACCCTGAGTTTTTCTTTATCATTGCATGCTATAATTTAAGTAAATGCATATATTGTTCTTATTTATGTAAAACTTATATTCAATGAAAAATGAAAATTTGGGTCGATCTTACTTCCACTCAAGGATCTCTCCCTCAGTTAGTGTTTCCTTCAAGTTGAATTTTGCCCCTGTCCCAATATGATACAGAAGACTTGCCAAAGTAGTAGAGAGACCAAATTTGTGAGAAGAAGGGCACAAATTCTCAATCTATATCTCATGAAGCAACATATATTTCATGTTGAGATTAGAGCAAGGCAATTGACCTTTCTTGGGTCAAACACGTTTGACTCCCCTGTGAGTTTAAAAACAAGATCAGACATAGACGATCGTTATTCAGTGACATTTTCAAGAACTTGGAGATTTAGAAACTTGTTAATGAGAGAGGCTGATAACACAAAGAAATGCCCCCTCACATGGACCTCTTTGTAATCTGGGCTTTGCCTTTATTATCAGACCGGTGACAGAGATTTACATAAAATTCATGAACCAATTGTGGGTAGTACGGTCCAAGGTTCAACACAAAGCGAACAATATCATCCTTCATAAGTAAATTCATAATCTCTAGATAGTCTTGTGCTTGTTTAGAGAGATCTCTTTCAACAACAACTCTCCTGTTTACTACAAACTTCCACATCTTAGAACTATCCTCAGAGTGGAATAATATACCATTTAAAAGCATGGTTAGAACATCTTTCTTTTCCACTATTCTCTTGGTCTCAATTTTCTGAATATCCTTATCTAGCATATCCTGAAGATCTTTTTCTAACACATTTTCTTCTTCATCAACCTGTTCTGAGTTAGAAACAATTGCATTCTAAGCACTTGGCTTCGAGGAACCGAAACCTTCGCCAACACCCTTTTGCTTATCTTTTTGCTTTAACTGACTAATCTATACATTGTTATCAAAAGATTCATCAGTAGAACATAAGGAGCTCTTACTTGCTTCTTCCTTAGATGTATTTTTAATCTTCCAAGCCTTATCAACATACTATTTTTAGTTTCATTTTAAGAACTTGCCTTACTTGAGTTACTTTTGTCATTCAAACTTTCTGAGATCCCATGATCATCTTCCTTTTCAACACCCTAGATTCATTCAACACCCCCAAATTTAATATCATTCGAAAACACATTTAGAGCCCTAACCTCAATAGTTTCAACATTATGAATTGTTCATCGATATTGAACTCAACACCCAACATAGTTGGACTGCTTTTAGTTAATTTATCTTTTGAAGAATCTGTATTTTCAAAAACCCTAGACCCATTTACTCTATTTTTATCAATTCGTGTTTGTTCTATAGACACAACATGCATGTCATCCCTAGCTACAGTAACATTTTCATTTCCAGAGTCAACAAGAAGGGGATCATTACCTGTAGGGTTCTGAAGATTAGATGGAAGATGGGAAAGCTCAATTTCAACACCAGGAGAAGGAACAACATTATCTTGACTTAAGATCTCAACATTAGTGTTTGAAATGTGATTAAATTTCCACAAAATTTGTCAGAACAATTTCATCAAAAGATTCAATGATCTTCTTTCTATTTGCCTTTTCTTTGTAGCGTACCAGTTTTAGTTCAAGAGTATGAGTTCCTCTTCGTGTACTCACCATTTTGTTTGCAACCACCAGAGAGAAACCACGAACATAGGGGAAGTTGAAAAGATCATAGGCATGCAAAAATTCAAAAACTTCTTTACTACCAAAACACAATTGATAGGAGTTATTATGAAAAACCAAACAATAAATATTTTTCAGCTTACCTTGATCAGCCCCTCGGCATGCACAAGCATCATGCCACGTGTCATGCTTATGAGAAATGGGCCTTAATCCCTTTGCAGCCCACTTGTAGAACTTGATTAGTTGATGCGAATCAATTATGCAAAGACCCAAGGTAGCACGAAGAGCCTCAAACTATTTAATTCATCTAGTGCCTTTGTGAAGATGTCAGCAATTTGATATTCAGTTCGAATATTTTCCAAGACGATTTATTTACTTTTTACCAATTCTTCAGATAAAATGGTGTTTGATGTCAATATGTTTGTTCTACTGTGTTGGACTGAATTCTTAGAAATATTTATGGCACTCAAGTTGTCACAGTATAATGTTATAGCATTTTGCGCGACATCGTATTCTTTGAGCATTTGCTTCATCTAGAGAAGTTAAGTTCAACTACTTCCTGCAGCAACATATTCGACTGTTAATGTCAAAAGAGTACAGAAAATGATACTCACATGCACCATTTGTTGGGTTGTATGTCCTAAAACTCGTAGTTTATAAACATTAAACATATTCTATTTTTCAATAAAGATGTTATTGAGGTATATTCAGTAAAGTTGTTATTGAATATGTAAACTGCACTTGTAAAAGCCTAAATCCAATAAACTAACGAATACTTGAACTTTATGTAGAGACATAAAAGTGGATCGAGTTTGAGTATATAGCCAAAATGGTCTATAAGTATAGGGATAACACTGGGTACATTATCTTGAAAACATTATGGATACGACCCACTTTGTACATAATACGAATGATGTGAACCTGAATCGTTCATGTAAAGACATGCAAGTGGGGGCGTCCTATGCAAAAGAAGTTTACATAAGATCGGACCATGAAATAATCAATTTTCTTTTAATACCATTTATTGTTAAAACTGACTATTTCAATTTGATGACTTAAGGTAACTCGATCTTAATCTTAAGCTAACTATAAACTCCTGTCTATTCGAGATTATCCTTTAATCTGCATGGGTGAGAGTGACTCAATAGCGCCGACTCAATAAGCCTCCCATTTTAGGGGTACGATCGAGTAGATAGCTGGGGATATAATCCTACAAGATAGAAATCACTCATACTCGATTTCAAGGTTAGTAGAAAGGTTGTTCCCTTAAGTATTGATTCCTAGTCTTAAACAAGGGGCCTCACCCTCTCTATGACTGAGAGGGACTCGATTTAGTGGTAAGACCACAAATAAATTGTTCATTAGTGGATCAGTGGAGACTTAAGGAGCAAGATGTATTACAGGGGTAAAACGATAATTTTGACCCAATAGTAATTATGAACAACCTGTGAAGAATCAACTTACTAATCATGGTTAAATCATATGGATAAAAATATATCTACAGTGAGAAGAGCGTAGCTACTAGGCTTTAGTGGAGTGTCTCGGTAGTTAACGAATGTTGGTTAATTAGGCTGTTTAGCCAGTTAATCTCGAATTGTTAGAGCTCATGATCTGTAGGTCCATTAGGTCTCCATACTAGCTCATATTAGACTAAACCTTAGAACAGTGTGACGAGTGAGTTCAAGTGTTCATATTCGAATTATGGAATAAATGTTAAATATAAGTGATATATTTAACATGTATAATTCAATTGGGAATTGAATGATAAAGAGAGAGTTGGAGATATTTAAATAAGATTTAAATATCAAAACTATAAATAAGGATTCATCAGAATTAGTGTTGGATTTAATGTTTGAATGTTAAATTAAATTAATTAAATTATTTAATATTAATGTAATTTAAAATTAATGTTTTGAATTAAATGGAATTAATCAAAGTCAGCCAAAGTCAAATGTTGACTTCACCAAGCTTTGAAGGTCAAAGGTCAAAAGTTGACTTCACTAAGTGGGAAATTTCAAAATTAGTTTTGAATTAAAATTTGACTAAAGTCAAATGTTAACTTCAAAATAGTCGAAAGTAAAAATGTTGACTTCACTTAGTGGAAAGATCCAAGAATGATTTTTAGTGGAAAAATCCAACTGATGGAACACGAGACACGTAACAAAAAAGGACCTAATTACACTCTAATTGCTTTTAATTTAAAGGAAATTAGCTTGCAATTGAAGGAAAAAACAGTAATTAAAATTAGCTTTGAAGCTCCTGAAACACTTTTCCTCGCTAAATCTCGACCCGAACTCTTCCGAACCACCACTAGAGTTGACCTACTATCCTTTGGACTTAGAACCGGATTGTGGGACCCAATGGATGAAGAACACCGAGAGAGAGAAAGAGATGGAAAAAGAAATGGATTTTCTTTTTGTTTGGGTTTTCTTTTTTTTTTTTTGAACTTCACTAAAAGAAAAGAGTTTTTTTTTTTCAGCCCAAATTTTGAAAACTATTTTTGCAAAAAATGGCAAAAGTCTTTCATCCATAATTGAAAGCCCATTTTATAGAAAAAAACCATGCAACATTTGCATGAAACAAATCCATAAAAACCCAACACCTAGAATCTACTATTTAAGTGGGCTTAATGTCTCCACTATAAGTCAACACCTAGCCCACTATTTTGTTAGTGGAATTATCCAACAAAAGTTTAGATTTTCCCACTAACTTTAGTCAAAGGGCAAAATAGTACTTTGACCAAAAAGTCAACATTTTGACATTTTATGATTTTTTTCCATGTTGACTAATTTTGACCTCCCGAGCCTAAATCCGTATTCATTTTTTCGAAATTCAAATCACATTTGAATATAAGGTCGGTCAAAGTTTGACTTTTCATAGTCAAAAGTCAACTCTTTAACTTTTTATCTTTGACCATTTTCATTATTTCCAAGCTTCCGAAAATGAACGTATTCATATTCTTGATATTTAAATCACATTTAAATATTAAAGCTGCATCTCTAAATTGAAAACCAACTACTATATCACATATACTTGTCAGTTTCTCTCTCTTCATCTAATTCGAACAATTCGAATTATTCTATCATACTATTCTAAGTTTATTCCATATGAGCTAGTAGGGGAACCTAATGAACCTATAGATCATGGGCTCATACCTGTCTCTTATACACATCTAGATGTGTATAAGAGACAGCCCCTAACTATAGATATATTTGTGTCCATTTGATATAACCATGATTAGTAAGCTAATCCTTCACAGGTTGTTCGTAATCTCGGCTGGGTCATAAAAACCGTTTTACCCTCAAGACTACATCTTGTTCCTTAAGTTCCACTAATCCTCTAATGAACAATTGGTTTAAGGTCCAACCTATAAACCAAACCCCTCTCAGGCCAAGGAGAGGGTGGGACCCCTTGTTCAAGACCTGGATTCAGTACTAAAGGGAACAACCTATCTACTATCCTTATAACGGGTAGGAGTGAATTCCGTCTTGTACCCTATGTTCCCAGCTATCCACTTGATCTTACCCCTGAAATGGGGGCCAGCGATAATGAACTGCCCTCACCTATACAGTTCTAAGGATAATTCCGAGTGAACATGAGTTCATAGTTAGCTCAGGATTAAGATTAAGTTACCTAGGTCATCAATTAACGAAATAGTCAGTTTTATACATAAAGCGACATTTAGAACATAAAAGGTGACTATTTCTTGGTTCAGTCTTATGCAAACTCATTGCATAGGATGCCCCCAGTCGCATATTTCTATATGAACGATTTAGGATCACATCGTTTGTACTAACTACAAAGTGGGCCGCATCCATAGTGTCCCCAGAATAAGGCGCCTAACCTCATTCACATATTATAGACCATTTTGGCTATATATTTGAACTTGATCCACATTTATGTCACTACATAAAGTTCAAACTACATTAAATAGCCTCAGGACCTTAGTTTATTAGATTCAAGATTACAATTTCAATAACAACTTTATTAAAAAACAAAACATAATATGTTTATTAATTTATAAACTACGAGTTTTAGGACATAAATCCAACACCAATTTTTAGTGAATTAGTTATTAATTCATTTGACAGAGTGTTGATTCCACAAAATGCCACTTATCCCACTAAATTGAGCGCATTTTTTGAAGTGTCAAAATTTGGTTAACTCAATTTTGCATGAATTGCATGTAATTGATCTATAAATAGGATTGTTTGATAGAGATTAATTTTTCTTCGCTGGTTAATTTCAAGTTTGAAAAACAAATTTGTCTTGGCAATTTAGTGATTCTAAAAGAGTTTTAGAAATTAAGTCCTCAATTCTCTCTCAATTTCTATACTAAATTCATCCTTATTTTAGTCACTCACTGGATCCCACTATCCCATTCTAAGGTTGGAGAATAGTTGGGAAGACTCTCGTGGTGGTTCACAGCCGGTTCGTGAGGAGATTGAAGCGGAATTGGTGGTCAATTTGGAGCTACATAGGTTGTATTCTCTAACTTTTCTTTTACATTTATTTGCATGCTTATTCCTTATAAATTAGCATAATTTGAGTACTAAAGACCTGTTTTACTTCTACTATGCAAGTGCACATTCCTACACCATTAATGTATTTGATGATCCATTTAGCACCTAACAAGTGACTTACTTTAGGTTTAGCTTGATATCTGGCACAAACTCCTACAACAAAAGCAATATCTGGCTTGCTAGCAGTGAGGTAGAGTAAACTCCTAATAATGCTTAGGTACGAACTCTCATCAACACAAGGCCCATCAAAGTCTTTAGACATTTTAACATATGTAGGAGTAGGAGTTCTCTTTGTACGAGCCTTTTCAAGCCCTATTTTTTTTACCAGGTCTTTTGCATATTTGCTCTAGGAGATGAATATTCCATCCTTAAGCTGCTTGATCTGAAACCTCATGAAATACATCAGTTCATCCACCAAACTCATTTCAAATCCAGTTTGCATTTGATTGACAAAAAGATCTATAAGATGCTGAGACATTCCTCTAAACACTATATCATCCATATAAACTTGAGCAATCATAAGACTCCATTTTTCTTTCCTCACAAACCGCGTTTTGTCAACTTCTCCTCTCACATATCCCTGCTTAAGAAGAAATTCAGATAAGTGATCATATCAAACATGAGGAGCTTATTTCAGACCATACAGAGCTTTTGTAGCTTGTAGACATGATCAAGATGAACTGGATCAACAAAACATTTAGGTTGTTCAACCTAAACTTCTTCATTCAAGTACCCATTAAGGAAGACACTTTTAACATCCATCTGATAAAGTTTTAACTTTAGCAGACAAGAAATACTTAGCAAAAGTCTAATTGTTTCCATTCAACCTAAACTTCTTCATTTAAGTACCCATTAAGGAAGACACTCTTAACATCCATCTGATAAAGTTTTAACTTTAGCAGACAAGAAATACTTAGCAAAAGTCTAATTGCTTCCAAGTGAGCCTCAAGGGCAAATGTCTCATCATAGTCAACACCCTAAATTTGAAAATATCTTTGAGCAATCAAACAAGCTTTTATTTCTTGTAACCATTCTGTCTGCATCAAATTTATTCTTGAAGATCCATTTGGTGCCAATGACATTTGCTGAAACAGGACAAGGAACCAATGTTCAGACCTGATGTCTTTCAAATTGCATCAATTCTTCTTGCATGGCATTCACCCAACACTCATCTTTTAAAGCTTCAGTTGTATTCTTAGGTTCCACAGGAGATGTGTAACAAATATAACCAATCATTTGTAGATAATCCACCTTTTTTTTTTTTGTGGTGGAAACTCCAGACCTAACATTTTTTATAATATTACTGGAAGGATGATTCTTCAAAATTCTACTAGAAGGATGCTTGGTGTGCTTCTGATCATCTTTATTATCCAAGACTGTGCTCTATTCAGAAATTTCAGTAATATCATAGGAATTATCATCAACAATTGATCAAACGATCGATTTTGATTTACACACATCTATCACAACAAACTCATCATCATCTTTATTTGCTTTAGTAGCAAACTTTCCTCTATTTGCATCATTTATGACAATATTGATAGACTCTATAACACTTTTTGTATGCGTTGTAAACCTTATAAGCTCTGTTGTTTGTTGAATACCTAAAAAGATTCCTTCATCACTTTTGGAATCCCATTTTTTCTTGGATCTTGATTAGTTAATATATAACATGGATTACCAAAGTATAAAAATATTTGACATTGGGTTTTCTCCCCGTCAAAACTTCATAATTTGTGTAGTCAGTGCTAGGAAGAATCACAATTCGGTTATGTGTATGGCAAACGGTACTTAGAGCTTCGACCAAAAAATGATAAGGAAGATCATAAGCATGAAGCATAACACAAGCCATCTTCTATAGAGTGGTTTTTTCGTTCAACAACTCCATTTTGCTGAAGTGTGATGAGAGAAAAGAATTCATGGTGTACACCTTCAGAGTGGCAAAATTTAGCAAATTGACTATTTTCAAACTTCCAGCATGATCCCTACAAATGCGGACAATGTTCAGCCCTCTCTTTACTGTTGAAGACACAGTGCCTTGAGCCCCATAAATGACTCAAATTTCTCTCTTATGGATTTAATCCACGTGTATCTGGAAAAGTCATGAACACAAACCATGACATATCTTTTCCCACAAAGGCTTTCTATTTACATGGGCCTTATGAGATCAACATGAATTAACTCAAGAATGCGATTTGTAACAGTTACGAATACCTGTTTATGAGGCACTCTCGTTTGTTTCTTAACTTGGCATTCTCCACTTATAACTCCTTTATAGTTGTTGACATTTGGGAGGCCAATGACAATATTTCTCATCATGGTCTTCTGTATAGTTTTAATACTGACATGTCCAAGACACTTGTGCCATAAGGTAGATTCATCCTGCTTAGAGACAAGACAACTGTGCTTTGAATCAATAGGAGTCCACAAATAACAGTCGTCTATTGGGCGCTTTCCTATCTTGACAAGAGATTTAACATTATCTATGACAATACAACCATCTTTGGTAAAGATCACATTAAGCCCCTGATGACACAATTGACTTATGCTAATAAGATTTGTTGTTAAGCCCTCTACCAGCATCACATCATCAAGAATAAGTAATCTGGGATATTTTAGTTTTCTTTTTCCAACAATCTTTCTTGTGGCTTCATCGCCAAACATAACCTGACCTGATCTAACAACCTTAATATCAGAAACGTAACTCTTTTCACCTCTCATATGCCTTGAACACCTACTGTAAAAAAAAAAAGAAAAATCACCTATGGTTAAAGATTGAAGAGATATAGGAACAACAATACAATGATTTGAGTTGGATTTGACTTTCCAAACTTTCTTCTCTGTTGGAGAATTTAATCTTCTATTGTAAACAAACTCAAGAAGCCTTGAACGATTCTCACGTCTATGATACCCATGTAACTTCTGGCAATAGTGTCTTATATAACATCTTTTTCCACAAAAGTGACATATTCACAGCATTCTATTTAGATAATTCTTGTTTCGAAATTGACTTGTCATAAGATATTTAGATAAATCCAAGGCTCTTGCTATTTGACAGAAACAATTTTCCATTTCCATTTGTCTAAATACTGTATTCCTTTTGACGAGCTGGAACCAATGAACCTAATGCCACAAACGTCCCTGAACAACTTACTTTCAGAGATGATTTGTTCAAGGTGATCAGTTCTTGAATTTAACATCCTTACAGATTTACACATAGACTCTTTCTTAGCTTTAACTTAATTGAGTTCACGCTTTAAGCCAGAGATAACAGACATGAGGCAAGTGTTATCAACACTAAATGATTCTATCCTTCCCTTCTAAACATGGAGAGCCTTAGCATCCTCACATTTTTATTTGTAAAGATCACGATTGGTAAATGCAATTAGTAAGTCATGAGTTTCATCATCACCACTTATTATAGTGAAATTATCTATGAGTTGTTTATCTTTAGAACTATTAAATGAGATGCAATTGACAAATGTCTTGACATCTTCTTTTGGATCACTACTGCCATCAGACTCTTTATCAGACAAGGTCATAACATAACTCTTGTTTTGTCTCTTTAGAGATGTTGGCCATTCTGGCTGATAGTGACTAAATCGTTCACATTCTCTACATCAAAACATTTTATCTTTATTTGTATCACTCCCCCTGGTTTGTTAGAGTCCTTAAAACATTGAAATCTTTGAATAAATGACCCAAAATTATTGCCATTCTTAGCCACTCTTAGAGAATAAAAGCCAGACTTCTTTCAAATTTCTTCAACATATGGGAGAAATGTTTTGATAATAAGGAGATTACATCAGTAAGATTTTTTTCGGGTTCCTCTCCTGATTCAAATGTTTGTCGATTGAAGACTGCAAAGTAGTTCCCTTGTTTCTCTTCTCAGACCTATCACTAAGAGACATCTCAAAGGTGAGTAATGATGTAAAAAGATCATCAAATTTCACAGTGGAGATATCCTGAGCTTCTTCTATAGTAGCGAAACTTCTATAGTAGAGATCATTAAATCTCTTTAACAAAGATCTTAGAATTTTTTGTACAAGTTTTTCTTCAGGAATCTTCTCTCTTAGAGAAAATGATTCATTTGCAATGTCAAGTAATCTGACATTGAACTCAATAATAGTATCATGATCTTGCATTTTCAAAAATTCAAAATTTGTAGTCAACAACTACAATTTAGACATCTTAACTTTGGATGTTCCTTCGTGAGCAACAACAAGAATATTCCAGGTTTCTTTGGCAGGCACACAAGTTTAGATCAACGAAAGATGTTTTTGTCAACACCATTAAATATGGCGTTTAAGGCCTTAGAATTTCCAAAGGAAGCTTCATCTTCCTCCTCAGTCCACTCAACTTCAGGTTTGAGCTCCAGTTCACCTTTCTTGTTAGAAAATTGAGGATGTGACCATCCAACAATAATAGACTTCTAAGATTTACTGTTTAAAGACTTTAGGAAGGCAATCATCCTTGCTTTCCAATATGCATAGTTGGTTCCATTCAGTACAGGTGGACGAGAGGTAGAGCTTTCTTCTTTTACTCCTTCCATGGGAGCAAGTCAGGATGACAGTACCAGAGATAATGATGACCTGCTCTGATACCAAATGGAAAAAGGTAAGGAGGTATCTACTACAAGTTAACTATGTTACGAGCAATGTTATAGCATTTCATAAGATAATTATCAAATATGCCGAATAGATAAAATAACACCAGAGGTTGGTAACCCGGATCGGTGTAAATCACCTACGTCTGGGGGGTAGTGTGCCTAGGAAAGATAACTTCACTAATATCAATTATAAATAATTACAACGTAGTACTTATCTATAATAGATGCATGATTAAAGTGACTCTTGTACAACTTTGTCACTCAACTAATAAGCTATACTCCCTCTAAGTATGAGACTTTTTCTCACAGTATCTTAGGCTCCTCCTAAGTTGTATTATTAGTGAAATAAATCTCAAGCTCCTCCTAAGATCGAGACTCCCTCTCTATAAGACTTGAGGTCCCCTTAAGTCATGAGACTCCTTCTCACTCGTATTGCATCTTTCCTTCTAAGAACAAAGTCCTAATTATTTGAATGGCTTACGCCCCCTCTAAGCTTGAGAATCCCTTCTCAAAAGGATCTTCTTACCGTTGATGTGAGGAACATAAAATATGTCTTCACGAGGATTCAACTTTGTCAATACACTGCGATGCTAACCGGATACACATTAAATTTTTTTTCTTCTTTCAAGCACAAGCTTCACACAAAATAAAATGACCAACTCAAACCAGATGACTAATTGTCCTATAAATATGCACAATGGAAACACATACGAGCGACTTTAACTTCCATAGTAGTTGCATGCTGGAAACATACGAGCGACCCTAACTTCCATAGCAGTTGCATATCGGAAAAGGAAAAAAATCGACAAATAATGATGCAGAAGGAAAAACCTGATAACAAAGTATTTTGTAGAATCTGTATTTCCGTAGAACATCCCTTTGCTGAAAAATCACAAATGCAGAGACAACTCAGATAACATATGTGATACTTAAACAAATATTGCCTCTAAGATACTTAAAACAAATATTACCAACCACATAATATTTAACCAGATTTAGCCATTCTTATTGTCCTTATAAATTATTATTGTTAAGGGTTATCTTGGCCAGACCCAATCTCACAGGGACCCAGGCCGAAATAAACCTTGTGTGCAGGTTGTGTTTTCCTAAAGTTCGTAAGTCATCTATACATTTTGAAGCTATTATGGGATTTCCGTAGCTCGTCTAAGAGCTTAGTCTCCCTAACATATGACAAGTGAACCCCAATCCTTGTTTGAAAGGTATCTCCACTGCAGAAACCGAGTAAGCCCAGTGCTCATCTCAGAAGTTATTTATTAGTGCACCCAACAACTGCACACTTGAAAGGTTATATCTTTAACAAATCGTTTGAGAGGTACCTCCATATTGACAATCGAAATAAGCCCAATTCTCATTTTAGTGGACAACTCTTTCACATCTATCTATCGATGCGTGTACCAACACTCTTTTTCTAGGATACCATCAATATTAATTAGGAATTATAGATTCTTAGTGATGCTAAAAAGTAAAACATAGCAATGATAGACGAATAGGTTTCAATTACAAAATGATCGTGAACAAAAAAGTACCAACACTCTTTTAAGAGGTCATTTCTTCAAGTCATCGATGTGAACCCCAACGCTCGTCTCAAAGTTCATCTTTTAGCAACTATTAAGGTTGGTCATCCTACTCTTCTGAAAGCTTATCTTTCTGTCGATGGTAACTATCATTTGCTTTTTGAATTCCACGTAGTGTGTCAAAAGACCTTTGGACGTTACTATAACCTCAAACAAAGTGTCGTAGATGATGATGAATCATTGGTTGTTCAAACAAATTATATAACAATTTGATTTATCCTTTTAATGGCCATGATAACATAAATATGATAAATGTTGAATTATTCCATTAATAACTCTTAAAGTACATTAGAGAGAGCTAGACATACTAAACCATTTGGTACAACTCCTTTAGTCCTCCAATCAAGACTTTCCGAGACAAAGTCTAAATGATCTGCTTTCCTGAAATGACCCCAAATCAAAATACAATTTTTTTTTTTTTAAAAAAAACCATAAAAAGTCTCTCTCTCTCTCTCTCATGCTTTTGCTACCATTTAATCTTTTATATCATAAAATAAATATTTAATATTATAAAGTAACAATAAAACAATGGTACTACATTGGAGTTACAACTCCTTTATTTTTTGTATGTGTATATGTATGTCGGTAGTTACCAAAAATACATATAGATTACACAGGATCAAGTTAAAAAATATGGTGTATATTCAAATTATTGACAAAAATAGGGTATATGGGAAAGTATTTTTTAAAGGAATGGAAAGTATTGACAAAAGTAGGGTAGGAAAATCGTGTACGAGGTACACGATTAGTATTTAATCCAGTCAACACCACGACGGTTGAGTTAGTTGACCGGTCACATAGAGACTCGTGGATTGGGTCCACGATTTTTTCCTTTTTTTAAAAAAAAAAAAAAATTGGCTAATTATTTTTTTAATTGGAGATGTACAACAAAATTAAGACTTTAGGACTGGGTCCACAAATTCCATCATTATTAAACTTAATTATGTATGTAATCTACAATGAAAGCATAATTATTCTGCACTCATATTAAAAAAAAAGATGTCGTGATACTAAAGAAGATTTACAATTAATTCTTTAATTTGAAAATAGAAGTTTACATGAAATTTAAAGATGCCCTCTGGCCCTTACCCCACATGGGGGTTGTCTTCGTGTACCTCTAAATTAGCT
>NC_052349.1:12283202-12325514 GCF_009727055.1 Benincasa hispida
AGCTAAACGATTGGGCATCGACCTATACGATAGGTCTCCACCATCTCCCACTTACCCAATCGTGTACACGATCGGGGTTTTCTTCTTCGTCTGCCTTATTCCAAGTCCGAACAGAGCCCACCCTTTGGATTCTCACACCGAGAATTCTAAGGTAACCTTCTTGGTGGCGTCTTACTCAACTCGACACCGTCGAGGTTCTGTGGAGGCTGTTCGTGTTGCTGAGGAGTTCGTGACCGAGGCGATCGCTGAGGACAAGGATGAAGTGTTCGTGCGGTGTTGCGGACGTGTTGTTCGAGCGTTCGAGGTTGCTGTGTTCAAGCGTTCGTGAGCAAGAAGCGTGGAAACAAGTCTACAAATATTCGTAGAGTTTTCTCCTTGTTCATTTGCAGTTGTTCATGCTGTAATTTATGTATTAATTGTATAATCGCATGTTTCTGTATGACTATAATTTGTAATGTTCATTCATAATTGTAATTTGGCATAATCTTTTTTCCGCTGCTCATGGAAATCTCAAGTCTGATTTCCTTCAATATATTCTGCGTGAATTCAACGCCAGTCTTGGTCGTGCTTACCTCTCAAATCAATCCGGTGTAGTGCTGAGAGTATATAAGACAACGAAGGTATCGTTTGTCGCAGACCGAACTGTATCAACACACGATCTGGATGATGCCACTCTACTATATGGAAGTATATAAGAGGGCTAATGGTCAACGAGATGTCTTCACCATCACGACAATAATCAGATAGTGATGGCCAAATATCTTGTGTGCATGGCGTCCAATTAATCTGACAAAAAAAAAAAAAGTAAAAAAGAAGATAAGTATACATTCAAAATGTTTTAAATATTCATTTATATATACATTCGTTACTTGATTGTGCATCAGTTTGTCAAATATTTTTCGGTATACTAGCAATATATTTGTTGACTGTTCAGAGGCAGCTAATACACCACTCCATTTAAAATTATAAAAAATAAAATTAATTTATATTCTTACATAAAATGATAACGAAATAAATATATAAATGAAATAATACTGGGCACTAAGTGGACGATGATCTGGGGCTTGTAACTGGACTTGTGGTGCTATAATTGGAAATCTATCGTAAGCCCATACCTATAGTAGTATCAGTGGCCCCACTATTTCTAACGCTTTTGCATTGATAGCCCGACAAAGTTCTTTATAAAGTGATGACATGCAGAAATGCATGGCATCTTAGCCCTTTTACATAGAATTATGAAGGTTGTTAGGTAGAAATTGCGTCGGTCATGATAAGAATTCATGAGAAAAGGAGTTTGCGTCGATCAGTATGGCGAATCTCAGCTAACCCATTACTTTGCGTTAATTGTGCGTTCATTGCTTTATTTTTGTAGCCAATGCAGGAAATGAACCCAAACGCGGAAATCAGACCATCTCATAATGATGCATGTGGAGAAACACTCCATCGCAAGGCAAATGCATCGATCAATGCATGGATGTTGCGGTAATTAGCCATATGCGTCCATCGCATAGGNGCCATATGCGTCCATCGCATAGGAGTTGCACTCGTCAAGCGATTGTGGTCATCATGTAGAGTTGCGGTGTTAAGCGAATGCGACCATTGAATGATTCCGGCTATGCAACAATGCATTCTAATGGGATCAACGCAAGGCAGGTGGAATGAACGTATCAACGCATCTACCTCGAGAAAATCCAAAAGATGATGCTGACATTTCACCTACCACGCCGTTGGTGGTAGAGGTTCAGAAAGGACGAATGCGCCGAACGTCAGACTCAAAGTAGTCCAATTAATGCTGTCGGTGGCCAAGCTTTATAAATAGAAGCCGATGAGCAAAAATTCAGAGAATCCGGAGATTATCCCTCAACTGGAGATTTTCCCCTTGATCCAGACAAACTGTGTGAGAAGATGGTTGAGAGTTCTTCACCTCCTTCATTCATTCCAAGTGACGATCGGAGCTAGATCTCGAGAGAGTCAGCTCCTCCACCCATCCATGGCACCACCGGCAGCCTTGACGCACATTCGCTAGGAGCAAATCTTTGCTTCCAGCTGGTCATTTCTTTTTCTTTCTTTTCTCATATTGTATTGTATAACATTTTGAATTAAGAAATTAATACACTGTGTTTTCAATGCATTTCTCTTTTCCTTCGACTTCATCTTCATCTTCTTTGCTTGGCATCTTTACTTTCATTGCAACACTTAGTGAGAGTGCTTGGGTATTGCATACTTAGTCATGTGGATTAGGAATATGAAGCATGAGCAACCCACCGAGAGATGTGTGTTGCTCGAGTATGTGAGTAATCTTATTTGCTTAGTGTGAAGCTGCTGTAATGCCTGTCTATGGGCTAACGCATTGCTTGTCTATGAGTAAAGTTAGCAACAATCAACTACCCAGGAGGGTAAGTGGTTAGATGCATTAAGTAAGGTATGCGTTGTTCACTAGGGATAGTAACAACCGTAGGTCAGCGAAGTTTATGCGATTGTCTTGTATTATGTATGCTTCATTCATCCATTAGGGATACTGGGAGGGTAGTCTAAGGACAGGATCTAGGCTTGGGAAGGTCAGGTCAGAATCTAGGCTCGGGAGAGCCAGATTAGAACTCATAATACAAGAGATAGGCACTTAGGAATGAGCACTATTTGCTATTAACGCATCGCATGCATCATAGAGATAGGATAAAGATTGAATGCGGTCATCGCAGCGTTGTATGTATTTTGCATCATCGCATAGGAAAAGAGTATAAACTTAGGAATAAACTCTATGGACACTTTTGCGTTCAACACATATGTCCCAGAATTAGGAGAACCGTATTTCCATTGGAAAATGACTTGCCGTGTATGGTTGTAATATGATCGCATAGTCTGACGCTGACTAAGGTTCCCTTGCGGTCACTCTTAAGAGTTGCAATGAAAACATCTCCGCATTTTATCCATTTTATCATTCATTTATTTCATGTCAAGGTTTGTCGCATCTCTACCTTTCATGCATATTCTCATTGCATTGTCTGATAGATAGGAGTAGGAGTACGATTAACATAGCAACATCCTCTTCATTATTTTATTCAACCGCCGCATGCACAATCACCGCAAATATATAGTTACAAGTCCCTGTGTTTGACTTCGAATTTCCCGAGAAACTTGTGTTCATGTTATACTTAGCGTGAACGCAAGAAAACTTGTGGCAGGACGCATGGTCATCGCATACATTCGTTAACGCAATTTTCATTCCAACGCATGACTATCAACGCATATCTTAGGAACATGCATCACATAATGCGTCTATGGGAGTTTGGTTGTCGAGTAAAATTGACTTCCAATTTTCGCGCATCATAAAGCCATGAAGGACAGGCACCACCCCACAAGTCGTACCAGCATACTCGAAATCAGACAGTAGTAGGAGAAACATGAGATGTACTAGAGTATTTGACTTGTCAGTGAACAAAAATCCTTTAATAAGCTGCATAATGTATGCTCGTGCATATCTACGTACACTGATGTCGTCGGCATCAGGAGGTAATTCTGGAAACTGAGACGCCAACCACGGGATACTCAATCTTGAGCCTTTCAGATCATCTGGTAGAACGCCTAAGAGCTCATCATAAACATTCTTCTAATCATATTGTAATGAACCTGTCAATGGTTCTCCATCCACTCGTAACCCAAACTGAATGGCAACATCCTACAACGTAATTGTACCTTCCCCACAAAGCAGGTGAAATGTGTGGTTTCTGGTCTCCAATGCTCAACTAAAGCAGTAATGAGGCGCCAATCAAGTTGGATAAATCCGATTTGTGCAATCCCAAGAAAACCTGTTTGTTCAATGTAGAGAATAATATTTTGATCAAATGGGATAGTATGTTGTGCAGATACCTCCCTTCTCCGACAACTTAAAATTACGGTAGAAGAACTATTCTTTATCGATTGTGAACAATGCGCATTTTGTTGATATAGTTGTACAGGATTAGAAGGACTAGACTTCATTACTTAAGAAGTTCAAATTACATTACATAATAAAATCCATCACATAACAAAATCTATTTCCTAAGAATGAATTAGATAAAATAAATTCATTACATAAAAAGTACAATTAAATAAAATGAAACTATTGCATAAAAAATATAAGTACATAAAAGATACAATTACATGAAATATATAAGTATATAAAATATACAAGTACATAAAAAAATACAAGTACATAAAAGATATAATTACATGAAAAATACAAGTACATAAAATATACAATTACATAAAAAATACAAGTACATAAAAGATACAATTACATGAAAAATACAAGTATATAATCAGCAAAATCAGCCCAACAAAATTCAATTTCTAAGTTCAACATATATCCACAAATTATAGATTTAAATCATGGATCTATAAACTACACATTTAATTCAGCCCAAATGCAAATAAATGATATATATATATAAGATTATACATTTAAATCATGGATCCATAAACTATACATTTTCAAACTTGATCCTCATTTTTATAAGCAAATACATATATTGGGAAAAATTAAAGAAAAAATTTTATCTCAGTCAAAGAAAACGCTTTGAATGGAGAAAATGCTTCGGTAGATCGGCTCATGGCGGCAATAATAAGAGAAAAATCTCACGGCCGGATGGAGGAAGAAAAGAGGCTATAGTGGTAATGGGAGGAAGAAAACACAGCACGACAAAGAAAATGCTTCAGATGGTTTTCGGATGGAGGAAGAAGAAGGCACTGCAGCGTTTAATGGAGCACTAAGTCGTATACTCGGTACACGATTACCTCAGTCAATGCTGCATGACTGTCACATTGGCAGTCTACGCGTGCCAGATCATAGGCACTCGTGTACCAGGTACAAGATTTAGTTCTAATCGTGTATCGGGTACACGATTTAAACGTAATTGTGTACTGGATACACGATTAGAAAACTTATTTTTATCAATATTTTTCACCAATCTTATTTTTGTTAATAATTATTAAATTAACATTATTTAAAAAAAATTGATTACACAAAACAATAATAATAATAAAAAAAAAGGATTTTGTACAAACACTCGGGTTCATGTAACTAGTGCTTGTTAACAGTCTCATTGTTCTATTAATTCAACAATAAATAAATTTTTCAATTTTTGTATTTTATGATTAAGGGTGTGCAAAGGAAGACCAAAAATTGATATGATCACTCAAAATCGACGTCAGTCAATCAACCTTCTCAATGATCCTAAGATTAATAATCCACAGATGAAAACCGACTGTAGGAGACAATTTTTTTCAAAAGTCGATCTTGATCGATCGATGCACACCCTTAATTATAATTCTGAAGATAAACTCAATTATCGTGCGACGACCATAAGATATACCCCACATTATTATATTAAAAAAATTCTCCTGGGGAAGGTTATATCAAAACAAAGACTAACCTTGATTTGATAATTTTTTTTACTTCTTTTTTTTTTTGTGACATTAATCAAAATTTTGTTTGTTACCACTTTGTAATTAAAACTTATGTACTTATTATTGCTGCAAAATTGCATCACCAAGAAACTAACACAAAAACACGTCACTAAGAAACACAAATGACATTTATCAGTATACCAATAATTTTCTTAGGATACTATCAATATTGATTAAGGTTATAGATTTTTAGTGATTCTAAAAAGTAAAACATAGCAATGATAAACAAATAGGTATCAATTGCAAAATGATCATGAAGAAAAAAAATCTTATCAATGACACGAAAAAAGAAGTCTAAAAAAACAAACATTTGATCAAATTCGTCTATTACTTTCATATATTCACATCTACCCCATAAAGAAATCTAATAATTTTTTAAATATAGTAATACGAGACATACCCCAAGATCATCATATAATGATCAAATTTATCTCCAAAAATGAACCAAAAGAGTTAATTGTTTACTATTGAATCAAAAGAAAATTAAATTATTCTTACCCTAGAGTAAAAAGGGTGATTACAGAAATAGGTTGCTTGTTAAAGCTACTCCTTCTATCACTTGAGGACTAAAAGAGCCATCACCCAAGTAAAATAACAATTAAATACTAGTATTTCGTGAAAATATGATACCTAGTATCTTCTAAAATACACACACAAAATATTAGTATTTAACTTGTTTAATGACTACTATTAGAGATTTAGGTTGTTGGCTTTATAATTTTCTTTAATGCAGTGGTTCTGCAAATGTCTCAATTAAAGTATTAACATCTAGTTGTAACATCAAAATATTTTCTTTATCTAAAATTATCCGGTTGTGATATTTAGTCCGATATGTTCTTTTTGAAGTGTGGCTTTTTATTCCAAATGAGGATTTATTTCCTTTATTGGATTCGATTATTTAAAATAAGTTTTGTAGACCTTTTAGGGTTGCCACATTTGTTTAATTGAATAAGACATTTTTTGTATTTCAGCCAAACTATTCTACACCGTGTTCTTACTCGTTTGCTCACTATTCTACCATTCATGTTCCTCATGTTGGGTTTCGTAGATAGTAAATGTAATATTTGACCAATCATTAATAAAGTGTTATTAATGTTTATTGCAATAAATAGTTATTGTTTATCTTGATGGAGTTAGCATGCAATTAGCAGAAGAAATCATGATCATTAAGCACTCTAATTCATCAGTTTTAGCAACTAAGACAACATGCTCATAAGATAAAAAGAGGGTTTCAAAAGTTACCTTTGAAGAACTTCTTCAATTTACGAAATTAGCTTGAATCTTCTCAGCAACCACTTGTAAACCACCACTTGATCTTCCCTACTATTCTCTAGGACCTTAGATTGGGTGGATGAGCCAAAAAAGAATTGAATTTAGATTATGACCCTAGGGTTTAGAATCGTGCGCTATATAAACTCTCTAACCCTTAGAGGCACCATTTTTTTTTTGTGTATTCAGAAAACATTCTCTCTAATAATATTGTTCTCCCTCTGCCTCGTGGACGTGGCTAACACACCGTTAGTGAACCACGTATATCTATGTGTTGATACTTTTTACTTTTTTTGTATTCTTTAATTGTCAATTACGTAATAGGGCAGAACTTTAGAATCTAAAATGAGGGGTTATACTTGTTGAAAGAAATTTGAAATAAAATTGCGGCGGACGGAACGTAACGTAATGCAATGTAATGCTGCCGCAAGGATTGGAATGGAGTGATGATGATGACGTGTGGATGATGTGTTATGTGATGGTGATATGCGTTGCTAAATCACGCTTCTCAATAATAAATGCGATACTACGTTCTAAAATAATGTATGCGATGCTGCTGATATGCATTCGTAGTATGCGTTCATGTAGTACACGCATGTCACAAGTTTTCTTACGATGGAACCAAGTATAATTCCATCGAAAGTTTCTCAGAGTGATCTGAGGTCGAACACGGGGATTGCGATGATCAATGCGATATTAATATGATATATGCGGCCGAAAACAAAATAATAATGAATTATATTGGAAAAGTAAAATGTGATGACAAATAAAATGCGGTGACAATTAAATAAATAAACAAAGAAATAAACTACTAAACAACTGTGAAGATGTGCAAGTATCTGATGGAATGCGATGGCAAGTCTTGTGAAATGTAGCAGAAAGCGAATGGGTTGAGGGAAAGGACATCGCAAGTTCGTCAATCCTGTTGAGGACGCAACTAAGGTTCCGCTTTTCCTTGGCTTACACCTTTCAATGATCGGCTGCGTTCCCATATTTCTATGGTGAATCAGGGATGAACGTTGCGAATGCAAGGTTGTTTCCATCTCTGAAAATATTTCTTGCCTTAGTTAACGCATTCTTCCAACCTTCTTTCGAGAGGTGATTAACATCTTCACTTCTGCTCTCACAGGTGAAGATGTCGTTGAGCATGCGCTAGCTAAACTTAGCCGATTTCTTCAACAAGAATTAACTTACTCGCTTAATCCTTCCTCTTGACCCTGGGGATTAGTTACACATAGTGAACAAATGAAAGATGGATGTATGGTGGAGAACAGAGAGATGGAGATGAGTATGATAATGATATTAAAAGATAACGATAAAGCATTTGTTACAGATGGATGAATGAAAGATTAGAAATGAATACAGTTGATGAATAAAAAGTGAGAACAAATAAGGAAAGCGTGTCAATGTTTTGACACGGATCCCGATCGGAGACGATTTGCTTGTCGGCGTGTAGGAGGAGTGTGGTGGAAGACTTCCTTCCCAGGCTAGTTTCCCAAGTAGAATCTGTCTCTTATACACATCTAGATGTGTATAAGAGAAGACGATTTGCTTGTCGGCGTGTAGGAGGAGTGTGGTGGAAAACTTCCTTCTCAGGCTAGTTTCCCAAGTAGAAATGATCTTTGCACAGAGCTTCTCTTCGGGATTGTGAATGAATTTCTGGCTCCCGAGACTTCCCTTTCGGACTTGTCTCGTCTTTCTTCTCGATTTTCTTAATGTCTCTTCAAATCAGCTTACCGCGAATTCTCTATCAGTGTCTCTTCAGACAAGCCTCCTTTCTTTGGAATTAATGTAGCTATTTATAGAACTTGGCATCTCCTTCGTCAGTTGTCCCGCTCTGAAAAGTTACTTTTTTTGCCACGGCTTGGTGGAAACGTCCGCTCTGCTCCACATTCAATTTGTCAGATCGTACAACAGAAAAACTGTACAATTTCAGAAATCCCTGCAAATGCTTCGCTCTTTTCATTTATGATCGATCGCCACATGCAGTGCAAATGCATTGATCTTTTTATCGATCGTCGCATGCAGTGCAAATGGGTTGCTCGTTTGCGTCCACGATCGTCCGTCACATTCGGTGCGAATGCGTTGCTCTTTTACTTCCACGATCGATTGTCGCATGTAGTGACCTGTTTCCTGTAAAACAAAGACTTGGACATCCCTTTTTGCCATCGCAATGGGTTAACAGGTGTGCTTCCAACACTTTACAACTTTTGCATTTCTAAGCCAATTTCTATATGTTCGACGTAACTTTTTCCTTCTTTTTGCCGCATATTCAAAATAAGATGGTATAAATAACTTATATTTCTACAAGTTATCAATACTTATAATAAAATGTTAAGCAAGTTAACAGTTTCTAGACCGAACAATGGTGATTGATATTTACAGTAACAAGGAGTTGTTTTGTATATTGGTTGAGATCGTCTCATTTTAGTGAAGGGGTACCTGATCATCCTAAGGTGACTTTTACCCTGCCTCACTAAAACATCATTGCAAAATAGATGTCACATAGGGTGCGTTAAATTATTTTGCTAAATTTGATTGTGATAGAATAAACATTCATAAAACGGAAGCAAACAAAATCAATAAGAACTCAAATTACACTTAATTTGAGTTTAAAGGCATGTATCAAACAATTTGCAGTAAAGAGGGTTTCATAGAACTATACCTTTGTAGTAACTCTTCAAATTCTTGCTTAACTCCATGAAATTGACCTTCAAAACAGTAGTAGACTACCAAGAGATTCTTCTCTACTATTCTCAGTCTTGGATTGAGTGGTGAAAACTCTCAATTGAGAAGGATCTTGAAAGGGTTTGAGAGATTTTAGAGTAAAAAGAAATTTCAGTAAAATCCACTTACTTTTTCAATTGCATGAAGTTCATAAATCTGATTTGTGAAGTATTTAACAAGCTTAAACATGAAAGCACTCATTCAGCCTAATGACTCCTCAATAAGCACTATGTGAGTGGCTTAAGTGTCAAAGATTGGAAAATCCCACTAAAAACCACAATGTGGGACTTTTCCACTCAAGAATCAAATTTTATTTAAATTAATTCAACTAATTTCAATAATAAAACTCAATTTCCTAAAATTAAATTTATTAAATTTGAAAATGATTTTATTTAAATAATTAATTAAACAAAATTAATTAATTAATTAAATAACAATAATTTAATATCAAATATTAAATTAATAAAACACCTAATTTAAACATGAATCCTATTCATGTAATCAATGTTTAAATCAATATTTAAATATTTTACACTCTCCAATATACATTTAATTTCAACAAATTAAAATGTTTAATTATATGAAATATAATTATCCAAACCTTAAAAAAAATGAATTTGAATATTTCAAATTCAAAACCCTAATTTCGAATTTTGAACACTTTAAATTTGCTCAATTTTTCTAATCCAAGGTGTTAATGTTTTACGAGCTAGTAGAGGGATCTTATAGACCTATAGATCATGAGCTCTACCGATTTGAGATTAATCGGTTAAACTCTTTAATCCGAGTCAATTAATATTCGTTAACCACCAAGACATACCACTATAGCTCAATGGATGCACTCTCCTCATTGTGGATATATTTATTTCTACTTAATTTAACCATAATCAGTAAGTCGATCTTTCACAGGTCATTCGTATTTACAGCTAGGTAAAAAAAATCATTGTACCCCCATAAATACATCTTGCTCCTTAAGCTCCCATTGATCCTCTATTGAACAATTGGTTTATAGTCCAACTAATAAACCATGTCTCTCTCGGCAATGAGAGGGCGCAACCCCTTTGCTCAAGACCAAGAATCAGTACTTAAGGGAACAATCTATCTGCTAACCCTGAAACGAGTAGGGGTGAATTCCATCTTGCAGAACTATGTCCCTAACTATCTATCTGGTCTTATCCCCAAAATGGGAGGCTTATTGAGTAGTATTGTTGAACTACTCTCACCTATGCAGATTAAAGGATAATCTCGAATAAACAAAATTTCATAATGAGCTTAGAATTAAGATTGAGTTACCCTAGGTCATCGAATTGAAGTAGTCAGTTTTAACAATTAATGGTCGTTATAAAGAAAAAGTGACTATTTTGTGGTCCGGTCTTATGCAAAACTCTTTTGCATAGGACACCCCTACTTGTATGTCTTCACATGAACAATTTTAGGATCACGTCGTTTATATTATTATACAAAGTAGGTTGCATCCATACTGTCCCCAAGACGAGGTACCCAATCTCATCCATATACTTATAGACTTTTTTGGCTATATACTATAACTTGATCATCTTTTATGTTTGTACATAAAGTTACAGTATTCAGCAATAGCCATGGATTTGTTTATTGGATTTATATTATGCAATTTCAATAACATTTTTATTGAATGCAAACTTCAACAATACTTTTATTGATAAATAGAATATGTTTCCATGATTTACGAATTGCGAGCTTTAGGACATTCCCAACAGATTATTTTTTTTTTCAAATGGGTAATGCTTGATTTCTAGTATAAATAAATTGTATGTTTCAGAAAACTTTCTAATGACTTCCGCAACTCTAACTTTACTCATTGTCAACAAACTTACCGGTGAAAATTACACAACATGGATAAATACAATCAACACAATATTAATCATTGATGACCCGAGGTTTGTCCTTATGGAGGATTGTCCTCTTATTCCTTCTCAAAATGCTTCTTGAAACGTTTAGGGGGCATACGAGTGATGGATACGGGCAAATGAAAAGGCCTGAGCGTATATCTTGGCAAGCCTTTCTGAAGTCTTGGCCAAGAAGTATGAGCCCATGATCACTGCCTGTGAGATCATGGAGTCCCTAAAGNGAGCGTATATCTTGGCAAGCCTTTCTGAAGTCTTGGCCAAGAAGTATGAGCCCATGATCACTGCCTGTGAGATCATGGAGTCCCTAAAGGACATGTTCGAACAATCGTCCGCACAACTCAAACATGACGCTCTGAAAAACATCTTCAATATCTGTATGCAAGAATAGGCATCTATTAGAGAACACATTCTCAACATGATAGTTGATACCAACTGTAACGACCCGACCCCCTAGGACTTAGGTAAGGCCGTTACTAAAATAAATGCATGCACAAAATTTAAAATGACGCTCAGTTATTTGAAATAAATGCTAATTAAACAAGAGAAGTTCAAAAGACATTTATTAAATGCAATTGTTAAAACAAATAATAGGGTACCCAAAATTCTTAAAGACTAACAAAAGTATATAAAATAAATAATCCTTAGTAATAAATTTTTAAATAGTAAAACTAAATATTAAGAGGAAAATAAGGACTCAAATTTCAAGGTGCGGAAGCGAAAAATCTAATCCCAGTGACACGATCACGAATTCCATTGCGCCATCGCCGGTGCATCTTTACCTTTTCTTGAAACATCAACATAAGAAAGGATGAGTATGAAATACTCAATAAGTAACCCCATCACTAGGGTCAGGCTAGGTATCTATGTCCTCTAGATACCCACCTATGACACATAAACACATGAAACAGACAAGAGATTGAGTCCTATCCTATTGTAGTTAAGTATGCCCACAAAACTGGTGAATCCCAAAGGAAACACAAACTAGTTTTGTGAATCCCGAAGGAAACACGAAACTGGTGAATCCCGAAGGAAACACGAAACTGGTAAATCCCGAAGGAAACATAAAACTGGTGAATCCCGAAGGAAACACAAAACTGGTGAATCCCGAAGGAAACACAAACTGGTGAACATCTAACTAATCAATGAGGATATTCACAAAATCTCAACGTTCAAAGAATTAACACCGTACAATTCTAAAACATACATGAAATCCTTGGTACTATGGCTCCATCACATACACATAATCCTCAACAATATATTATATAACATTCATGTAAACCTTACATCATAATTCTACAACATACAAGTATGCCTCAACACCAGCAGATCAGACGTCGACATATGAAAACACATACCATCACATACTAACGATCAAGTGCTTAGGTGTGTATTTAAACAATTCAAAACTCGTGCCAGAACATACTTTGATTCAGGTCATACTATCAATCGACATGCTAACAATTTATCATAACATACACTCACCATGCTAGCATACAACTAAAGTTTGGCCCGTGGGCAGTTCTAGTGGTAAGATTACTTACCTCGAAGTCAAAATTATGTCTAAGCGACAAACAAATTAATCTTCCTCCTAGCTTAGATGGATCTTGAATTAGGCCTAAACATAATCCAAATTGCAATTAATAAAAGAGCTTAGTTCCAATAACCAAATTAACCAAATAATTCTCAATAATCTTACCCAAAAGCTTGTTGAAACCACAACCAAATCCTCTTGACAACAAACTTTTAACTTCAAAGCTTCTCTAAAACTTGATTTTTAAAGCCCAAACAAATATGTGTCAATAGATTGAAGCAAAACACCATTAGCCAATAAATCCAATTAAAAAAATAGTACAATCTTACCCAAATCCACAAGTTTTGACGACCTTTAATGTTAGCAGCACAAACGACGAGATACAATGGATTCGAAGCACCCTTGCGTGACTGACGGCGAGCGACTTGACCGTCGGGTTGTGAATCTTCAGATCTGGGCGTGAGTGACTGTGGAATCTCGAGACTCTGGGCGACGACTTGCAATCCACGGAGACCAACGCGGGTTGGTGAGCGATACCGTCGGGGTTCGACGATCAGAGACGCGACTGATCTTGTGAATCGAGTGGCGACGACTGCTTCGTGGCCTAGACGACTGAAGGGAGTCGAGTCGACTTAGGAGGTACACTGCTGAGCAGATGTGGTTGGAAGAGGGGGCGCGACATTCGTGGTTTTGGACGGAGGTGGCGCGGTTGGGAGGAAAGAAGAAAGAAAAAAAATGGGGATGGTGGTGTTGCCGTGCGGTGTGAGGAAGAAGAAGGAGAAGGGTTGGTGGGGGGTTTTAAAAAAAAATAAAAATAATAAATGTAATAACTAAAAAAGAAGGTATAATTATAATAAATTCTTTCCGTTTCGAAAGGAAAATTAATTTCTACCATAACTTTCACATTGGAATTCAAAATTGAATAAGTTTCCGCCAAACTTAAATTCCCGCATTTATACTTGAGATCCAAAATGAATTACCAAATAATAATGTTACTGAAATTACATTATTATAAAAAAATGTGCGGGGTGTTACATCAACGTGGCGCAGATGATGGGTCTATCATCGATGAAGCTAGTCATGTTAACTTCATATTTGAATCTTTACCTAAAAGTTTTATGTAGTTCTATAGCAATGTTATTATGAACAGGATTGACTATAGCCTAACCATTTTGCTCAATGAACTACAGACTTTCCAATCCTTGATAAAAACCAAGGAACAGAAAGGTGAGGCAAATGTTGCTTTATCCTTTAAGAAGTTCTACAGAGGTTTGATCTCTGAAACTAAGTCTGTGTCTTCTTCTTCCAGCACCAAAAAGTGGAAGATGAAGAAAGGTGGAAAGGGGAAAGCTAACCCACTAGCTGCTGCTTAGAAGGGCAAGAAGAGCAAGAAGGCCAAGGCTACAAAGGGAATGTATTTCCATTGCAACCATGGAGGACACTGGAAGAGAAATTGTCCCAAATACTTGGCATAAAAGGAAGAAAGCCAAGCAAGGTAAATATGATATACTTGTTTTGGAGACAAGTTTAGTGGAGAATGATGATTTAGCCTGGATAATAGATTTAGGTGCTACTAACCACATTTGCTCTTCATTTCAGGGAATTAGTTGTTAGCGGCAACTGGAGGCTGGGGAGATGACGATGCGTGTTGAAACTTGGCACGTCTCAGTTGTGGCAGTGGGAGGACTCTGACTTACTTTACATAATAGATATATTTTATTAGAAATATATTTGTTATTCCTGATTTAAAGAGGAACTTAATTTCTGTAAAATGTTTGATTGAACAACAATATTCTATATATTTTTCTTTGAATAAAGAATTTATTTATAAGAATGGTATAGAACTTTGTTATGTTAAGTTGGAAGATAATCTTTATGTACTAAGACTGTTAGCAACTAAAACCCTCATAAATACTGAACTATTTAAAACTGCGATAACTTAGAATAAAAGACTTAAAATTTCTCCTAAAGAAAATACCCATCTTTGGCCCCTAAGATTAGGACACATAAATCTCAACAGGATTGAGAGACTGGTCAATAATGGACTTCTACGCGAGTAAGAAGAAAATTCCTCACCTGTGTATGAGTTATGCCTTGAAGGCAAAATGACTAAAAGATCTTTTATTGGAAAAGGTCACAGGCCCAAAGAACCCTTAGAACTTGTACATTCAGATCTTTGTGGTCCGATGAATGTTAAGGAAAGATGAGGGTTTGAATATTTCATCACTTTTACTGATGATTATTCTAGGTATGGGTATGTTTATTTAATACAACATAAGTCTGGAGCCATTGAAAAGTTCAAAGAGTATAATGCTGAAGTTGAAAACACAATAAATAAAACCATTAAAACATTTCAATTTGATCAAGGTGGAGAGTATTTGGATCTAAAATTCCAAGACTATTTGATATTGTTGGGGTTGATGCCTAAATCTCGTAGGGTTCTATAGTTTTAAATTTTACTGTACAAATATTTTATTTATTTAATATAGCATTAAACCTACAAACCAATAAACTAACATCTAAGGTTATCTTTTGTAGCTTAAACATATATGTAGAGACATACAGGTGAATCATGTTTATGTGATAACTTAAATGGTCTGTAGTAGATGGATAAGATTAGATACTTTATTCTGGTGACACTGCAAATACGACTCACTTTGTAGATGTTACAATTATTGTAAAGCGCTACAAATGATCTGATCCTGATCATTCATGTTGAAATGTGAGTGAGGGTATTCTATACAAAGGAGTTTGTATAAGATCGGACCATGAAATGACAAGTCTCATTATATAATGTCGTTCATAATTGAGATTTACATTTCACCAGAATGACCATAGGTGACATGACTTAAATCCAAAGTGAGTTGTGAACTCCGGCCTATGAAGGCAGTCCTTTGGTTTGTATGGTTGAGAGTTGCTAGATCGCCAACTCAACAAGCCTACCATTTTGGGGATTTGTCAGATTGGGGAGCTCGGAACACAGTTACACAAGACGAAATTCATTTTTTTCCCAATGTTGGGGTAAGTAGATAAATTTCTCCCTTAAGAAATGATTCCGGGGCTTAAACAATATGATGCTACACCCTCTCCTGGCCCGAGAGAGGTTTGGTCATAGTTGAACTATGACTTATTGTTCATTAGAGGGATCAGTAGTACTTAAAGAGTTAGATGTAACTACAGGGCAAAATGGTAATTTTGGCCTAGCTATACTTACGAGCAATTTGTGAAGGGTCATCGCACTGTTGACTGGTTATATCCAATGGACACAGAAACATATCTGTAATGTGAAGAGTGCAGCTGTCAGTCTTTAGTAGAGTGTCCGATAGTTAATGGATGGTGAATAATTTAATTAAAGGAGTTTAATTAATTATTTGAGTACAATTGGAGCTTTAAGCTATAGGTTCACGAGGTCTTCTTTGTAGCTCAACAAGGATTAAATGTGTAAACTCGAACCCTATTTTTCTACATAAGTATATTCATTATCGTGTTAAGTATATTAAGCATGAGTTAATGTTATGTTTGTAGGGAAGGGCATGAAGATGATTAAGGAAGAAAAGAAGAAAGTTCTAAGTGAGGAAATATATGGCTCTCGGGTGGTAATTCAAAGGACTAGGGATGAAGAAAAATTGGTTAAGTATGGAAGCCAAGAATGACAATGTGTTGGTTTTTGAGGCATTGGCGCATGGAGCTTGGGGTGTGCGGTGTCACAATCGCTCTTTTGGAAGCTTCTCTTAGCGATTGTGTGGCACTTGTTCCCACTCACGAACAAGTCAGCCAACTCGGATACGGACTGCCGGTGGCACACCAAGTGCCTCTCATAACCTCCACCCCCGTTTTGGGGAAAAACGGTTTTAAAAAACGGGTTTGGAGAAAAGGTTTTCGTAAGAAGTTTTGTGAGTGTGAACAAAGAAAGAAATATTGTAGTAGGCTAGAAAGCAATAAGCAACAACAACAGCTTTATAGAGTACTACTCCGGGTATGGGAAGTGATGATTAGTCTTATCTCTATATAGTGCATTCTGAATAAAAAGCCAACTGGCACCCTTGCATATGCAAAACGGCGAGTGGTCACTTACAATGAAAATGTAAAGAAAGCAAGCTAACTAAGCTAATACAATACAAGATATGAAAGTATGCTAGAAGGGGGTTGGATCGGGCATGCGGCCATGGGCAACAGCCCTGGACAGCATGACCGTGACATTCTCCCCATTTAATTGGTTGACGTCCCCGTCAGCTGACCTTGTTCAAAATCTGTGATGGCTGGAGCTGCATTCTTCAAAACTTCGGCCCGCTCCAAATGATCTTTTCGTCGGGAGATCTTCCATTTCACTAGAACTCTGTCAGTTCTCGTCTGGGTCTTCCAATACGGCGCGTACGTTTATTCAGGATTTGTGCAATTTCTTTCTCAGCGGAATTCTTCATCTGTGACAGGTAGGGCCTTAGCATGTTTCATTGTTCATCTCGGGATCGGGATGATAGGGCTTTAGGATACTCACATGGATGATAGGATGAATCTTCATCCATGAGGGTAACTGAACCTTATATGAGGTTCTCCCGACCTTCTCAATTACCTCCACTGGACCTTCATATTTCCTTACTAGCCGTTGGTCTCTCTGGCCTCGAAATGAAATTGTTCCGATCATAGCTTGATCAGGGCTTGTCCCCGGCTTGAAACTCGAGGCCCTCCGCTTCTTATCAGCCCACTTCTTCATCCTTCTTGATGCTCTTTCTAGATAGGCGCGAGCTATCTCAGAGGTTTTGCTCACTCTTTAGTGAAGTTATGTGCCTGAGGACTTTTGCCTGCATAAGGGTGGTTCACCAAGTGTGGCATCAGTGGCTGTCTACTGCACACCACTTCGAAGGGCGTTTTTCCGGTCGCGAACTCTGTTGGCTATTGAAGCTGAACTGAGCCACATCTAACAACTGGACCCAGTTCTTCTGCCCTAGCGTCGATAAAGTGATGCAGATATTCCTCGAGCATACTGTTGAAGCGTTCCATCTGGCCGTCAGTTTGGGGATAATAACTAGAGGAGATATTCAGTGTTGACCCCAATATTTTGAATAATTCTGTCCAGAATGTCCAGTGAATCTTCCGTCCCGATCGTAACAATGCTCGGGGATGCCCCATAATTTCACGATGTGTTTGAAGAACAGTTGAGCAGTCATCACGGCTGTGAACATTTCGGCGTCGGGATGAAAGTGGTATATTTTGAGAACCGATCGATTAACAAGGATCGATTCGAACTTTCCCACCTTGGGAAAATGGGTGATGAAATCGAGAGACACCTCTCCCTTGGTCTAGAGGGCACCGAGTAGGGTTCCAGCAGACTCGCTAATTTCGCCCTTTCGACTTTGTCTTGTTGGCAGACAAGGCAAGTCTTGGTAAATTGCATGACATCGTTTCGAAGGCTTGGCCAATAGTAGCCTTGTTTCAGAAGGGCATAAGTCTCTAACAACCATTATGTCCTGCCCACGGTGTGTCGTGACACTCCTCATCAGCGACCTTCATAACTCCCGGATCTGGGGATGTAGAGGCGATTCCCTTAGTGTATAGGAATCGTTTCCACCCAAAAGCGGTGCTTCCCCTCTTTGGCCAACTGTATGATGCCTGCGCGCTGTGTCGTTTGTCAATGTGAACAGTTTCTCGTACTGTTGCACTCACGTTGTAGTGCGGGCGAACATGCACAGGGCCGCATGTCGCTCTTCTCGGCTAAGAGCATCGCGCTTGTGTCTTTTCCCCGCTATGTTTGAATGGAAGTCGAACTCTGCTAGACACTCCCACCGTGCCTGTTTCGACGAAAACTTCGGAAAGGGAAAATAAAAATGAGAGTTATTGTTGGTCTTGACATGAACTTGCCCACGAGATACTGTCCCAGGCCCCAAGCAGTGAACTACTGCTAACATCTCTTTCTCGCAAGCGGCATACCCTGTTCGACACATTAGGTCCTATCCATACGCGATGGGGTGTCCGTCTTGGAGGAGGACACGCCCAACGCGAAGTCAGAGGCATCAGCTCTACTCAAATGGCTGGTCACGTTCGGCAATTCCAGGACTGCCCTCAATCATCATTCTTCAGCCCTCAAAGGCGGCTTGACATTCAGAGTCCAGCTCCATTGGCTGTCTTTCTTCAAAAGTTCGGTTAATGGCCCTGTTCTTCTCGAGAATCCTTTCTAGAACCGCTATAGTAGTTGGCTAGTCTGAGGAAGGATGTAGTTCGGTCAGGATGATGTACCCTCCAGTCTCTTGATCGCGGCCACCTTACCCTCTTCCATACCAATCCGACCATACTCAATCACATGGCCGAGGAAATTTATGCGCTCTTGGGCAAAGGAGCACTTATCTCTCTTTACATACAACTGATTTTTCCTCAACTTTTCGAAGACTAGTTGGAGTGATGTCGATGGTCCTCTAGCAAGGCACTATAGACGACAATGTCATCAAGATACACCTACGACGACATTTTTCGAGGTATCGTGAACACTTGGTTCATTAAGGTACAGAAAGTTGCTAGAGCATTGGTGAGGCAAAGGGCATCACGAGGAATTCGAAGGCTCCATATCTCGTGACACAGATCGTCTTAGGTTCGTCTCCTTCAGCAATTCGGACTGATAATATCCTAACCGTAGGTCCAGCTTCGAGAAATACTTAGCGCCGTGAAGCCGATCAAATAAGTCAGTAATGATAGAAGGGGATATTTGTTGTAGACTGTGAGCTTGTTCAAGGCCCGATAGTCGATGCACAACCAGAGGCTCCCATCCTTCTTCTTCTGGAACAGTACTAGGGCTCCGTAAGGGGCCTTCGCCGGTCTTGATAAATCCTGCAGCTAAACAATTCGTCTAACAGTTTTCAGAGTTCGGCCAATTCTGGCAGGGCCATCCGATATCATTCTTGGCAGCCGGCTTTTGCCCCTAGTACAACTCAATCTCATGGTCAATCCCCCTTCGTGGGGTAAGGACTTGGGTAAGCTTTTAGGCATGACATCCCGATACTCTTCCAAGACAAATAGAACGTCTTGGGGAATCTCCTCTTCAGTGGATTCAACTGATTCTATCGGATGCCATGAACGTGGGTTCGTCGTGGGCCGGCCTCTCTTCAATTGAAGGGCTGAAATCATTCTCACCCATTTGGCTGCTTGATACTGGCTTGAACTATGGTGGGTGTAGATCCAATAATGACTAGACATTTGGCGAGGGGCATTGGTATGACTTTATGTTCAAGTAGGAACTCCATCCTCAATACCACCGTCGAAATTAACAATCACGAAGTCAACAAGGCCCTTCCAGTCTCCTAACTTCCCCGGAGTTCTCTTCGCTATCCTCGTAATCGGTAGGGCTGCAGAATTCACAGCTTTCATTCTTCCCTGCATCTCTTTCCCAGGTCAAGTTCAGGCGGCGGGCTTCCATTTCAGCCATGAAGTTATGGGTGGCCCCGGAGTCGACCATAGTGTTCTTGGCTGATCTTTGGTTTACCCAAGCGTCCACATACATGAGTTCTTTCTCTAGTGGCTCTGTCGCCTTTCCCATTTTCTTCTGGAGTGCAGATAAAGAATTTCAATGCCCCCATCCTAGGATCTCAATTTTTGTAGCTGGCTCGATTACTGTCTCCTCCAGTTCAGCCTTGTCTTCGGAGGTAGAGGCTAATGTGGCTTGAAAACATTGAACGCGGTTCGATTTGGACATTCGCCCGCCCTGTGTGGCCCTCTACATATGAAACAAGACAGAGGGATTTGTAATTGTTATGCTGTTGCGGCGGCCCCCGCCGGTTGTTTCCTGATCTCAGTTGGGATAATTTACGGTCCCCCCCTGTGTTCTGTCTCCTCCCCTAAGTCTGGGAGGACTGGAACGATTGTTTCTGTTTGCTCTATTTGAGGAAAGTTGACTGCTTCCTCACATCTTGCGAGTCAGTGCTAAGGTCGTATAGTCGTTCAGCTGCTGCATAGGTAGAAGGGAGATCCTGTACTCTCTGTTCATATAGTTTTGATTTCGCCCACGGTTTCAGCCTTCAACAAAGTAAAAGCCTGTCTTTTCAGACATATCTCGTATGTCCAACATGAGTCCTGCAAACGTTTTACGTAGTCCCTGATTTACCTGTTTGCTTCAGCTCTCGGAGTTTTTTGTCGAGCCAAGATCTCGACATTTTCAAGGAGAAGAACTGCGAGCGAAGTTCTTGTTTCAATCTATCCCAAGTATCAATAGTGCATCGTCCTTCCTGTATGTCTGTAATCGTGATCTCCACCCCACAGTTTTGCATCTTCAGCCAGATGCATCGTTGCTAGTGTGACTTTCAACTCTTCAGTCACTGTGTTCATCGCCTTGAAGTATTGCTCAAGGTCGAAGATAAAATTTTCCAGGGCTTTTGCTTCTCGCACCCCACAGAAGGGTTTCGGTTATGGGATTTTTATTCTGCTTACTGCCATTGCTCCCCCAGAGGGCTTGGTTCCCTACGCTCGGATGAGTGAGATTCACACCTAGCACTCACATCCGCTATCGTCGCTTTGACGACGTCAAGGGCCGACTTGAAAGTCTTCAGACAAATCGGTTACCATCTGAAGTATTGTTTTTTGGAGTCAGAGTCCAGCACTTGGAGCACCTCCTCTATGTGGGCAACAGAGCCCAATGAGCTATCACACGTTCAAAGATGCCAGACCGGGTGCTGTTTTGGTCTCAAGAGTCTCTAACCCTCATCTCAATTCTCTGATGGGTAATCCGTCTAGGCAGCCCACTACCGCACATCAATTCCATCGGATTTCTCAACAACTTCTTGTAGCGAGTTTCTAAGAAATGGACATTATCCAGGACCTCTCTCAGATAGAGCATTTGCTCTTCCATCTTTACCAAACTATTCCACATGGGACTGTTCAGATTCTTCGTCGCCGACATGATCACTGATCTTCCCTCATGAGCCGACTGGCTCTGATACCAACTGTCACAATCGCTCTTTTCGGAAGCTTTCTCGTAGCGATTGTGCGCACTTGTTCCCTGCTCACGAACAAGTCAGCCAACTCGATACGGACTGCCGGTGGCACACCGAGTGCTCTCGCAACCTCCACCCCCATTTGGTGGAAAACGGTTTAGAAACGGGTTTGGAGAAAAGGTTTTCGTAAGAATTTTTGTGAGTGATGAATAAAGAAAGAAAGATTGTAGTAGGCTAGAAAGCAATAAGCAACACAACAGCTTTACTAAAGTACTACTCCGGGTATGGGGAAGTGATGATTAGTCTAATCCCCATATAGTGCATTCTGAACAAAAAGCTAACTGGCACCCTTGCATATGCAAAAGGGCGAGTGGTCACTTACAATGAAAATGTAAAGAAAACAAGCTAACTAAGCTAATACAATACAAGATATGAAAGTATGCTAGAATGGGGTTGGATCGTGCATGCGGCCATGTGCAACAGGCCCTGGACAAGCGTGACCGTGACATGCGGTAGCCAAGGCTTGTAGAGGTTATTTGAAGTGATGATGGGTGCAAAACCATGGCATGAAGTTGAGTCTGGCCGTAAAGTTGTCATGCGCTAGCATAGGCAAGTGTGATAAGACGATGGACATGATGAGGCGTTGGCTAAGCATGAGGTTCAAGCAAGGAAGGTCTTAGGCCAGGCGTTGGGCACAAGGCATTGATGGCCGAGAGGGGCATGCGACCAAAGGAGATATGTGTTGGCACTTAGGCTACGCAATGAAATTAGCAAGGAAGATATGCGAAGAGGTTGAGCCATGTGTTAGTTAAGCCTTTGCGTTGTTCAAGTTGAGGCCACAACAAAGGAAAGTAGGCGTTGGCACTAGACCAAATGAGGGGCTAGTTGCGTTGAAGTCATGCGTGGGCCAAAGGGTATGCACTGATGGTGCCAAGCAAGGGTGAAGCCATGCGTTGATAAAAGAGTGGTTAACAACTTAGTCACCAATTATAATGGAGCAGCTGTCGAGCTTAAGGGAGTTAATCCTACTTAGTGGTTGATTTGGTAGCCTAAGAATGCTTAAAGACTTGCAGAGCTTGGTATAAAAGGGGAGCTTTAGCTCAAAGGCTCAAATTAAGCTCTTTACTCGTGAAATTAAGGTGATTTCAGAGCCATTTGAAAGTTTGGTGAGTCTAGTTGATGTCCTAGGGCTGTCCAAAGAAATCTCCATATGAATCGAGTTGAAAACTAAAGATGTTTTAATAAGGCTAGGCTTTCAGGTGAATCTGGGCCAGAGGTGGAAATTTAAAGATTTCAGCCAAACCATGAGGAATTCTAAGCTCAAATCATATAGTAAGCTAGCTCAAGAAATTTTGAACAAGTTTGTAGAAGGAAGTTTTTTGAGATAAAGTCTGGATAATAAGTTATTTGAGCTTAAACTTTAATCTGGAAATTTTGAACACGCAGGCAACTGTTTAGGTTGACGTGTGTGCAAGGGCAAGGTTGAGTGCTAGCATGCGTTGAGTTATGCATTGTCCTGTGTGGGTGTGTGCTAAAGGCTTGGATGCATAGGGGGCAATGTGTGCATTTATGTGCGGCTAAAGGGGCGCCTATGACATGCGATTAGCGCATGGGTGTATGTGATGGTGATGTGTGTTGGTCGCATAACAAAGACTTAAACTTCAAGGAAATTTCTAAGTGTTGAATGCATAGCAAGGTATGCGTTGATATGAAAGCATCTTAAGGTAGGCTGAATGTGAGATCATTTATGAAAAGTTAACCTCACAAGGAGGCCAATGCTAGTAGTTAAACATGGTGTTTTTGTCCATAGGGTTAACGCCAATAGGAGAAGCCTATCAACCCTAGGAGGAATGCCAAAGGTTGTGAGTGACAAAGTTGATGTTTCTCAAATTTTTAATAACACATGCTTAAGAAATGTTTAGACTTAAGCTTGTCTATATGAATGATTAAAATACTTTCCAAGCAAACTTTGTTTCATGAAAGTCCTTAACTCATTCTAGGTTTTAAAGAAGTTTATGAGAATGATTTAAGTATTTCATTACTTATTAGTTCAAAGAGCATGTGTTAGAAATGATACTATTGAGCAAAAATGTTGAAGCATATGAATTATGATGCTATGCTTTCAAAGTATGAATTACTTCAAATGATGAGTTCTATGATAAATGTTAGAACTTGATACTGAAGGACATTGTGAAGGTATCCGGGCTATAGTACCTAATGTATGATGGTAATAACCACGTGCACATAGGTAGATTCAACGTTGGTTGTGTTGAGAGCACTCCACACCAACTAAGATTAAATGTTGAGGGATTGAGCAAAAGGGTTCTCTCTCAACTTAGAAACTATGAAAAGCTTTGTTTTAAGTTATGTCATGATGAAAAGTTTTAATTATGAGTTTGCTTGGCAGTTTTCAGTTTTGAAGTATGTTGTTTATGATTTATTAGTCATTCACTTGGCTAGTAGCTCACTTGTTTCAAATATTTTTTTCCTCAGGTAGGGGTCATCTCCCCAGAGGATAACTGCACTGCTACTCTACACTTAAAGATATAGTTGAAGAAAGTCTAGGTGTTTGCCTTGTAATTGACTGTACACATGTGTTGCATATTAGGGACAAACTTTGAATGTGGGATCCACTGAACCTTGCTTCTGTATATATATGTTATGATTTTGCTGATGGAACGAACATATGCGCAGCAGAAGAAAAACATATCTAAAGTACTCTAATTAGGTTAATTATAAAGATAAGAATGTGATTGAAACCAATAAAAGGGGAAAAGAATATAACCTTTGTAAACTTTTAATCTTCTCCAAATTAGCTTCAATCTCCTCACGGACGGTTCGTAGACCACCACGAGAGCCTTCTTGACTATTCTCTGGCCTTAGAATGAGATGGTGGGATCCAGTGAGTGACTAATTTGGAGAGGAAAAAGGCCACAACTTTGAGAGAAAAAGGGATGAGATTATCACATAATCTCATCAATTGAATAAGGCCAAGAGTTTTTAAAATCCTTTAAACACTCCCTTTTAAAGACCATTACATGCAAAACATGCAACTTTGAGTTTGATGAGAATTTGACACTAAAAAATCTACTAACTCAAAGTGGGATTTAGTGGGACAAGTGTCTTCAAATGAAGACAACACTTGTTGGATCTTTCTACTAACTTGGTCAAAGTTTGACTCTCAAAGTCCAAAGTCAACAAAATTGACTTTTTTACTTTCAAAAATCAAAAGTCAACAATTTGACTTCCATTGCATTTTTTACCTAGTCAACAATTTAACTTATAGTGTAATTTTGACCATTTCCATTTAATTTCAAAATTAATTCTAATAATCAATTTTAAAATTAAATTAATATTAAATAATTAATTAAAAATTTTAATTAATTTAATTCAATATTAAATCAAACAAAAATCCCAGTCAATATGAATCACTGTTCATAATCTTGATATTTAAATCTTATTTAAATATCTCTTATTTTCTCTCTCTTTATGTTTAATTCACAATTAAAAATTAGGTTAAATATATCGTATATATTTAACACTTTACTCCAAAAACCGAATTTGAACACTTCAAATTTGTTCGTCACACTGTTGTAAGGTTTTGTCCGATATGAGATAGTAGAGGGATCTCATGGACCTACAGATCATGGGCTCCAATGATCCGCGATTAACCAGCTAAACTCTTTAACCTAATTAACCACCATTCGTTAACTACCGGGTCACTCCACTAAGGCCCAGTAGTTGCACTCCTCTCACTGTAGATATATTATGTCCCCTTGATATAATCATGATTAGTAAGTTAACCCTCCACAAGTTGTTCGTAATAACGACTGGGTCAAAAGATGTTTTACCCTCGAGATTATATCTTGCTCCTTAAGTCCCACTGATCCTCTAATAAACAACTGATTTATGATCCAATCACTAAACCGAGTCCCTCTTGGGGTAATGAAAGGGTGGGGCCTTTTGTTCAAGACTTGGAGTCAGCACTTAAGGGAACAACCTTTCTATTATCCTTGAAAGCGGGTAGGAGCGAATTCCTCTTGCACCTTATGTCCCCAGCTATCTACCCGGTCTTACCCCTGAAATGGAAGGCTTATTTAGCCAACCTTCACCCATGCATATCTAAGGATAATCCCGAATAAATAGAAGTTCATAGTTAGGTCAGGATTTAGACTTTACAAGCGCAATTCACATATTCAATAACAGTTTTATTGAATAAATGTCAATAACAATACAAACTACGGGTTTTAGGACATACAACCCAACATTTGCTATGTGTGGTGCCCTGAGGTTGTTTTAAATGTTTTAAGTTTTGTTAGCTCTTGAATGTTAATTATGTTTCCAAGGTTCCTAAACAGGTTAAGGTTATAAGTGCCACAAAAGGGTTGGTAACTGCTGTCATCACATTCTTTCCTCGGTTAAGAGGTTAATCTGGGAAGGGGTGTGACAAAATGAGAATCAATTTTGGATTAATTTTAATTGTTCAAATTAATTGAGGGAATTAACTATATGTGATATAATTAATTTAATTTAATTATATATGATATAATTACTATAATGTATTTGATACATTATAATATAAAGTTTATTTGAGAGGAAATAAATATTTGAATATGATTCCAAATATTAATTATGTGAATTGGATTCATATAATTAAATTTAGTATAAATGGAATTTATATTAAATACCATGCATAAATGAGAGAATGAAAACTATAGGTTATATGTTATATTTGATATAACATAAAGTTTAATATATATTATATGATAAAGTGGTTATCATATAAATATATATCAAATGTTTTATTAAAATATTTTTTCTTTTAATTTATTATTTTATTTTTTGAAAAAGATTTTGGGAGGGAGTCAACTCCTGACTCCCTCCCCCATTTTTTTCTCTACTACATGCATTTGTGGGAGTTGTATAAAGGGTTCTAATGTTTTTCTTCTTCTGGAGTTTTATAAAGAGAATACTTTGTGAAAACTGACAGAAAAACTCTGAGAAAAGTTCTCAAGATCTCTCATTCTCTTCCTCTCAATTTTCCCTCTCTTCCAAAATACCAAGAGCCCACAACTTCTTGGATTCTCATCCTAGAGAATACAGAGCAAACCTTTGTGGTAGTGGCCAATTAGGGTTTCAACTTCATTGCAATTTTGAAGAAGATGATTACGTGAAGAAGATTAGATCTTCAAGGTTTAGTATTCAACCGTGTTCTGTCCAAAAGTGTTACTAGAACACCTTTGGAATTATGGAACGGCCATAAAGGTAGTTTAGGCCATTTTAGGATCTGGGGTTGCCCAACATATATGCATGAGGAAAATCCTAAGAAATTGGAACCTCGTTCAAAATTATGCCTATTTGTAGGTTACCCTAAAAGAACGAGAGGTGATTACTTCTTTAATCCTAAGGATAATAAGGTGTTTGTGTTGACAAGCGCTACCTTTTTAGAAGAGGACCACATAAGGGAGTATAAACTCCGTAGTAAGATTGTGCTGAGTGAACTTTCCAAGGAATCTACTGAACCTTCAACAAGAGTTGTTGAAAAACCCAATACCTCAACAAGAGTTGTTGAAGTTGGATCATCTATTAGATTAAATCTACCTCAAGTGTTGAGGGAACCTCGACGTCGTAGGAGGGTTGCAAACCCACTTGTTCATTATATGGGTTTAACAGAAACCCTAACTATTGTAGTTGATGGAGATATTGAAGATCCATTGTCTTACAAGAAGGCAATGGAGGATGTAGACAAAGATGAGTGGATCAAAGCTATGGATCTCGAAATGGAGTGTATGTACTTCAATTTTATTTGAGATCTTGTAGATCAACCTGATGGAGTTAAACCTATAGGTTACAAGTGGATTTACAAGAGAAAACGAGGTGCTGATGGGAAGGTGCAAACCTTCAAGGCTAAACTTATGGCAAAGGGTTGTACCCAAGTTGAGGGAGTCAACTATGAGGAGACTTTCTCACCTGTTTCCATTAATAAGTCTATCCGGATCCTTCTGTCCATTGCCTCATATTTTGACCATGAGATTTGGCAAATGGACATTAAGATTGTCTTTCCGAATGGCAATCTTGAGGAGACCATTTATATGGAGCAGCCTGAGGGACTCATAAACCAAGGTCAAGAGCAAAAGGTTTGCAAGCTTAATTGATCCATTTATGGAACGAAGAAAGCTTCTCGATCTTGGGATATAAGATTTGATATTGCAATCAAATCTTATGGCTTTGATCAGAATGTTGATGAGCCTTGTGTTTACAAGAGAATCTCAACAGTTCAATAGCTTTTCTAGTGTTGTATATAGACGATATCCTACTCATTAGGAATGATGTAGGTCTACTGGCTGAAATTAAGAATTGGCTAGCGACCCAATTCCAAATGAAAGATTTGAGAGAGGTGCAGTTTGTTCTAGGCATTCATATCTTTAGAGATCAAAAAAACAAAATGCTAGCCTTGTCTCAAGCATCGACATTGACAAGATACTTGTCAAGTTTTCGATGTAGAACTCCAGGAGAGGTTTACTCTATTTCAGGCATGGAGTTATATTATCTAAGGAATAGTGTTCTAAGACACATCAAGAAGTTATGGAAATGAAACGGATCCCCTATGCATAGGCTGCTGGTAGCCTGATGTATGCAATGTTATGTACTAGACCTGACATCTGCTATGCAGTGGGGATAATCAGTAGATATCAGTCTAATATAAGATTTGATCACTGAATCGTCATTAAGAACATCCTCAAGTATCTACAAAGAACGAGGAACAATATGCTTGTGTATGGTTCTAAGGATCTGATTCTTACAAGACACACTGACTCTGAATTCCTGACTGATAAGGATTCTAGGAAATCCATATTAGGATCATTGTTCACTCTTAACGAAGGGGCAGTAGTTTAGAGAAGCACCAAGCAAGAGTGCATTGCTGACTCCACTATGAAGGCTGAGTACGTAGCAACTCAGAAAGTTTTTTGGCTCAAGAAATTTCTGAATTATCTGGAAGTGGTTCTAGAAATGTCAAAGCCCATCACCCTTTATTGTGATAATAATGGTGTTGTGGATAATTCCCGAGAGCCTAAGAGTCACAAGCACGGGAAGCACATAGCGCGGAAGTATCATCTCATCTGAGAGACTATGCATCGAGAGGACGTGATTGTCACACAGATAGATTCGGAGCACAACTTGTTGATTCATTTACAAAGGCCCTCGCAGCTAAGGTGTTTGAGGGTCACTTGTAGAGTATGGGTCTATGGGACATACCACATTTAGTCTACGGAAAGTGGGAGATTTTCTACTGGGCACGAATTATGTCCTAGTTTATTGTTTTATGTGTACTTTTATATTTGTATGACTTTTATATTGTACACTTCACTAGCTTTAGGATAAGTGGGAGATTGTTGGGGTTCATGCCCTAAATCTTGTGGGTTATGTAGTTTATAATTGTAATGTACAAATTTTTTATTTATTTAATAAAATATGAGATGTTTTATTCGACATTTAGTAGCATTAACCCACAAACCAATAAACTAACATCCAAAGTTATCTTCTGTAGCTTAAACATGTATGTAGTGACATACAAGTGGATCATGTTTAAGTGATAACCTAAATGGTCTGCAATAGATGGATAAGGCTGGGTACCTTATCCTGGTGACACTACGAATATGACCTGTTTTGTAGATGTTACAATTGTTGTAAAGTGTTACAAATGATTTGATCCTGATAATTCATGTGGAGACATATGAGTGGGGGTATTCTATACAAAGGGGTTTGTATAAGACCGAACCATAAAATGAATAGTCTCATTATATAACACCGTTAATAATAGAGACTTACATTTCACCAAGATGACCATAGGTGATATGATCTAAATCTTCTATGAGTTGTGAAATCCTGCCTATGAAGGCGGTCCTTTGATTTGTATGGGTGAGAGTGGTTAGATCATTGACTCGATAAGCCTACCTTTTTTAGGATTCATCTTATTGGGGAGCTGGGAACACAGCTACACAAAACATAATTCACTCATTCCCTAATGTCGGGGTAAGTAAATAAATTGATCCCTTGAGGACTGATTCTAGGGCTTGAACAATATGAAGCCATACCCTCTCTTGGCCCGAGAGGGTTTGTTTATAGTTGGACTACGACCTATTGTTCATTAGAGGGATCAGTGGTACTTAAGGAGTTAGATGTAACTACAGAGGAAAAACAATAATTTTGGCCTAGCTGTACTTACGAGCAATTTGTGAAGGGTCATTGCACTGTTGACTGGTTATATCCAATGGACACAAAATATATTTGTAGTGCGAAGAGTGCAACTATCGGTCATTAGTGGAGTGACTGACAGTTAATGGATGTTGAATAATTTAATTAAAAGAGTTCAATTAATTATTCAAGTACTGTTGGAGCTTCAATCTAAAGGTCTATAAGGTCCCCTTTGTAACTCAACTGAGATTATTGAGAATTAATTTTGGATTAATTTGAATTTTTCAAATTAATTTAAGGGAATTAATTATATGTGATATAATTAATTTAACTTAATTACATATGATATAATTAATATAATGTATCTGATACATTATAATATAAAGTTTAATTGAGAGGATTTAAATATTTGAATATGATTCAAATACTAATTATATGAATGAGATTCATATAATTGACTTCAGTATAAATGCGATTTATACTAAATACCATACATGTAAGAGAAATAAAACTACAGTTTATATTGTATTTGATATAATATAAACTATAGATTATGTATTATTTATCTTGATATAACATATAGTTATAATATAATATATAATAATATTAGTATTATATTATATACTTATTTAAACTAAAATTTATTAATTATAATTTATAAAATTTTAAAGGGAGGGGAGTTTACAACTCCCTCCACTTAAATTTCTCTCATCAAATTGTGGTGAAGTTGTTAGGAATTGGTGTCTTAATTTCCCGGAGTATCGGTAAGTTTTGTAATTTATACACATTGTTATGAATAAAATAAAAGTTATATTTATTGGCATTTACTTCATATCCAATTAAAAGCGAAAAGCTCCATAATATGGTTATTGTATTGTAAAACTTAAGTATGCTTATATGAACGATATACTAAGTGGATCATACCTTAAGTCGATAACCTTAAATAGGTTCTATAAGTATAAGTGATAAGAAGGGATTTATCTCTAGTTTTTAGTCAATACTAATGGATTACGACTCTGCTTTTGTAGAGGTTTGCAAAGTGTTGTGAAACTACTACAGATGGTTAGGATCACTGACCATTTATGTGGAGACATGTGAACGGGAAGTCCAATATACAAAAGAGTTTTGGCCTATGAAAGATCGTTAACCAACGAGATTGACTGTCTCTTTATTATAAGACCATTGATATTTGAGACCTACATCTCACCTAATGACCATAGGTTGGACATGACCTTCAATCCTTGAGGTGTTTTGGGAATCTTTCCTTTGAGGGTGTGTCCTTTTGATTTAGTATGGGTGAGAGTGGCCAAAATTGCCAGACTTCAACATTGCTTACCTTTTTGGGGACTTGTTTTGATTTTGTGAGCTGGAAACTCATTACAACAAGATGGGAATTCACTCCTTCCTTCGAAGCAGGGATAAAGTAGATAGATTGCTCCCTTAAGTGACTGATCTCCGACGGCTTTAACATAGTTGGCCCACCAACTCCTCTTTGGAAGAGAGGACTCAGCATTAGTAGGTGAAAATATTGTAGAAATTACAATGTTTATTTATATCATTTTTATTTAGTATTTGCCCGGGGTAATAAAAGAAGGAAAGACTATGTCGTGAACCGGTTATAGAAATTGGCTTAAAAAATGCCGGAAAATTGTATTAGTTTCGTTAAGCCATCCACTAACCTCCCATGTGCTGATTGGCAAAATGGAAATGTCAAGTCTTTTGTTTTGCCAGGAAACAGGTCCACCACATGCGATAATCGTCGAACGAAAATGAAAACAACGGGCTCCACATTACATGCGGGGCCAATCGATTCAAGAATTGTAAAAAAGAAAAATGCAATTGCAACGCATGAGACGATCGATCATGGACTCAGACGATCAATGCATGTCCATCGCCTACGACGATCGATCATAGACTCAAACGATCAACGCATTTCCACCGCATGCGGCAATCGATAAAAGATCAAAACAATTACACCGCATGCGGTGATCGATCGAAGATGTAAAGAGCAATGCATTCACAAGGACTTCTGACATTGTACAACTTTTCTATTGTACGATTCTGACAAATTGAACGTAGAGCAGAATGGACGTTTCCACTATGCCATCGCAGGAATTATCAGTTTTTTAGAGCGGGACCATTAATGCAGAAGGAGCCAAGGTCTATAAATAGCTTTATCAAATTCGAAGAAAGGAGGCTTGACTGAAGAGACAATTTAAAGAAAATCCGGGAGAAAGACAAGACAAGACCGAGAGGTAAGTCTCTGGAGCAAGCAATTATTTCCATTCCTGAAGAAGAAGCTCTGTGCAAAAGGTCACTTCTACCTGGAAAACAAGCCTAAGAGGGAAGCTTTCCACTCCATTTCTACCACACGCCAGCAAGCAAATTGTCTCTGATCGGGATCCGTGTGAAGACATTGACACTCTTTCCATATTTGTTCTCATTTTCTATTTATCTACTGTGTTCATCTCTAATATTTCATTCACTATCTGTAACAAACGTTTATCTCTAGACATTAATATCATTATCGTATTCATCATCATCTCTCTATTCTTCTCCATACATTCATCATCCATTTTCTTCATCATGTATAATTAATCCCCAAGGTAAGGGGAAGGATTAAGCGAGTAAGTTAATCTTTATTGAATGATTCGACTGAGTTTAGTTAAAGCATGCTCAACGACATCTCCACCTGTGAGAGCAGAAGTGAAGATGTTATTCCGCCTCTCTAAAGAAGGTTGGAAGAATGCGTTAACTAAAGCGAGAAGTATTTCCAGAGATGGAAACAACCTTGTGTTCATCACGTTCATCCCTGTTTCACCGTAGACATATGGGAACAAAAGCTTAGTTGCGTCCTTAATAAGATTGACGAACTTGCGATGTCCTTTCCCTCAACCCATTCTCTTTCTAACACATTTCACAAGACTTGCCACCACATTCATCAGATATTTTTGCACATCTTCACAGCCAGTCCCCACCCTATATATTTAATTGTTTATTCATTTATCTTTTACTGCATTCTACTTTATCATCGCAATTTACTTATCACCGCATTTTATTTCACCGCAATTTATTTTATTGCACTTTATTTATCATCGCTTTACTTTTATTACCGCAATTCACTCTTTACCGCAATTTACTTTTCTCAAATCAATTCATTATTCTTTATGTTAACCGGTCGCATATATCACATTAGTATCGTATTAATTACAACAATCCCCGTGTTCGACCTCGGATCACTCTGAGAAACTTGCGTTGGAATTATACTTGGTTCCAGTGCAAGAAAACTTGTGACATGCATTACACGAACGCATACTACAAAAGCATCTAAGCATCATCGCATACATTATTTACAACGTAGTATCACATTATCATTATCGCAAAGCGCATACATATACATATACAAATACATACGTCGTCAGCAATCTGATAGGTTGTTTGATGATAGCATGAAAGCGAATATAATTTTCGGTTAACAAGTTTTTGGCGTCGTTGCCGAGGACGAAAATTTGAATCAGTGCATAAGCATTTCATTTCATTAAATTTTTACCTAACAAGTTTTTTGCGCCGTTGCCGAGGACGAAAACTTGAATCAGCGCATAAACATGTCATTTCATTAAATTTTTACCTAACAAGTTTTTGGCACCGTTGCCAGGGACAAAAACTTGAATAAGATCATAAGCATTTCATTTCATTAATTTTTTACCTAACAAGTTTTTGGCGCCGTTGCCGGGGATTGGCAACTTTTAGTGTTGAATATTTTTGTGGTATTTTGCAGGACAGATCTCTGTTGTACTATCTGTTTAATGTAGAGAGCAAGCCAACGGTGTATGAGTACTGGGACTGGACCAGAATTCGAAGCGACCTAGAGATCGAGCGTTACTTTTCGCGCACGAGCATGTCAGAACCGTATAAGGCGAAGAAGAACCATGGCTAACAACAATGATAGGCCCCATGGGAATCAAGGGATAAATTGGTCGGCATAAGATCCAATTTTTCTGGCCATCGACCGAAATATTCCAATGAGGAATGATGCTTGATTTTTATGAAGTGATATTATGGATGATATGCATTGATGAAATTGTGTTGTGCACTCAAATTTCCTCAACAGAATCCAAGTGTAAATTCCACTGAGTTTCCTGGTAAGTCCAGGATCGAACTCAGGGACTTGTGAAAATAGGTTGCGTTGGTAATTTTTAGGGAGACTTTGTGGTAACCAAATAAATAAATTGTTGGTTTATTGTTGATTTCTTTAATGAGAAAATAAACAAATGCGGTGGATTTAGGAAAATTCAGTTGTGTGATAGATGCACTAAGTATGCAATGAACGGGTTGAGAAGATCTTTAGCTAACATTATTTGGGAATGCGTCAGACTATGCGATCATGCTACAACCATGCACAGCAAGTCATTTTCCAATGCAAATGCGATACTCCTAAGTCTAGGACGCATGTGTTGAATGCAAAAATGTCCATAGAGCTTATCCCTAAGTCTCTACTCTTGTCCTATACAATGATGCAAAATGCATAAAAGCAAGGTGACCACATACAATCATATCCTATCTCTAGAATGCATGCGATGCATTTATAACAAATAGTGCTTATTTCTAAGCTCCTATCTCTTGATTATGCGTTCTAATCTGACTCTCCCGAGTCTAGATTCTAACCTGACCTTCCCAAGCCTAGATCCTGTCCTTAGACTACCCTCCTGAGTATCTCTAATGGACGAATGAAGCATACATAATACAAGATCATCGCATAGCATGAAGATTCCCTAGTTGTGCTAGCTAAATGCTTCTTAACCTACTCAACTGATTTAGCTACTCATACGTAAATAAAAGAGAGTGAACAGATATAGAGAAGTGGATTCCATTTCGATAAATGTGTGGAGTACAAAATATAATGGAAGTTAAAGGTAGAGAGCCTGGTAGCAATTCCTTGCAGACCGAGGCTTTTACACTGTAAATCTCTATTCGGTTCCAAAGATGTTCCTACTTCCACAGACGTCGGCCCTCTCTCTGTCCTTGAAGCTTCCGGCACTCTCCTAAGCTTACTGGAATGATCTGCCGGCACAATCTTCCTCTCTCACGTTCGCCTTGAAATAAAAGAAAATCTAAGAACAAGGTTAAACTATGAACAGACTTCTGAACTGGTGGAATGGTGAACCTCTTTTCTGAAGGATGCCTTTGGTATTTATAGAACATCTAGGGTGAACGGCGGCTTCTCTCTCATGATTGCACAGATGGGATGGCTTTAATCCTGATTCATACGCTGAATATTTTTCACCGAAAAGCTCAATGTACTTGTTATCGTTAGCGACTGTCAACTTAATTCGGATTCGACTGTCATCAGCATTCTGTCCCATCGCGATTAATTAGCCTTTCACCCAGATGTGCCCATTGTAACGTGTTTGGATGGATGATATGAATTGCTCACAATGATGCGATACTACATCTAATTATGCGTTAATTATGGATGTTCGTGTAGTATGCCATGCATTGTCACAAGTTTCCTTACAATGGAACCAAGTGTAATTCCACCGCAAGTTTCTCGGTGTGATCCGAGGTCGAACACGGTGACTGGTTTAGGTTATTGCGGTACGTTCATGATACATGCGACCAGGTTTTCAATCTTTAAAAGTGTGTTTGTACAAGTATATAAATTGCAATAAAATAAAGGAAAACAGTAAAGATGCGATAAAAACATAAAAAGATAGTAAACCTAAACTAGATGATACAAGATACAAACTACATGTATAAGATGCTGGGAGTAAGGCTAGCTGTGAATGTTATGCAAAGACATGGGATGCGGTGACAAGTCTTATGAACAGAATAGAAAGAGAAATACAAAGAATATAAACAGCGCAAGTTCTTAATTGGATTGAAGGTACAAATACTATTCCACTCTTACCTTAGCGTACACTTCTCAGTGATCGGCCGCGCTTCCACATGTCTGTGGTGAAACAGAGACTAACGTAATGAAGGCAAGGTTGCTTTCTGACTGGAAGTACTACTCTCTTTAGTTAACGCATTCTCCTGACCTTCTCTCGATAGATCAGAATGACACCTTCACTTCTGCTCTCATAGGTGAAGATGCCGTCTAGCATGCTTTAGCTAAACGTATTTTATATCTTTAATAAAAATTAAGTTCTTAGTGATTCATATTGCTCATCAGAGTATTACGAAGATATCATGGAGAAAGTGATTGGTGGGTGAACGGAAATAGACAGAAAATGGCAAATGGAATTTATCGAAACATTTAATATTTCTACTAAGCGTTTGATACATAGTGTGTGAATGAAGAGATAAAGAAAACATGGATTACACAATGAAGGAGAGAGATAGAACAGATACAAATAATGCCAATGTCTTGACACAGATTCGATGGAGATTTTACTTACCGGATAGGATGGATTTGATGGTAGGAAGAGCTTCCCTTCAGGCTTGCTCTACTGCTAGCAGGGATCTTTGCACAAAGCTTCCGTTCGGGTGTTTGGCAGGTTGGATCTAAGATTCAATCTCGGCCTTTATCACGTCTTCTTCCCGGATTTCTTCTCTTAAGCATTCAGCTCAGCCTTCTCTCTTACAATCTAGTAGCATTAAGGCCCCGTATCAAGTAACATATTTTTCTTTGAAATCAATGGAGGTATTTATAGTGCAAGATCTTTGATTCCGGCCTTGTGGTCCCCACTTGTTGTTATGGTTAATTCTGAAGATGGAGGGATATTATCCTTCTGTTATGCAATCAGACCGTCAATTCTGCACAAAACCATTAGTTGTACACGTGTATCAATCCTCCGCTCTTGCATTGCTCAGCTGCCACTTTCGATCATAGGTTCACATGCGGTGTTTGTTTTTATTACCACATGCATTGAAACACAGCTCTCAAATCGAACTGACGCATTGCGCCATCATTTGCAGTTAATCGTCTCTTTCATTGTTGATTGACGGGCACAATGTGACAAAGATTCGTTGATAGTCTCTTGTGAGCCTTGAGCGCGAGCGGTGACTTTGGGTCTCCTACAAAACAGAGTAAAGTTCGGCTTGTCTTCCATCTTTTTGGTGTTAGTGGGTGCAATCGCAAACATTTATAATTATTGCAATACTAGGCTAATTTTCATACAATAGGTGCATATTTACTAACTCTTGGCTGCAATATCTAGATAAGGTGGCATAAATAACTTGTATTTTTATAAGTTATCACACGCCCAAATTTAGATATATGCTTGTCCTCAAGCATATCTTCTACTAAGGCAATCATGATCCATTCCTATCCTATATTTCTACGACGATTGGTTGCTCCGAATGTTACACTTAGGCACATTACTTGACATCGCAATTTCCTTCTATCCTTGCTAATTCTTAGTAAGCCCTACTTTATTATTCTATATGACAAAATTCTGCTCAAAGATGCTTTTCTAGTTTTCAAAATAGAATGTTTATCTCTTCTTTGTCAAAACAACTTGATGTATGTATATGCGGTGAGCAAAACTTTACGTCATTTATTCACTTAGAGACTGTTGGTCATGGTTACACTCTTCGTTTTGGCTTGTCCCCATGGGTGTCATGCGAACATCCAACTATGGTTGTGTGCCATTTTCAACTTTAACTCATGATAATTAGAGGAGTTGTCCCTTGCACTCTTTTATTTTTCTCTTGTTTATACTACGTTGTTCTCGGAAACCCACCTTTGTTTTGGCTTGCTCCTGGAATATCCAACTACGAGAAGACTCCTTTCACAACTAAACTCTTATCAGGTTGGGAGCAGTTTTGAAATTTTCCCTTTCCCTGACATTGGAGTTTTGCATAACTTGTGTATAAATTATTATTATTAATTTTTTTAAAAAAAAAATGGACACATTTTCTTAAATACTGCATATTTTTTATATTATCTGCTCAGACCTTCCTCACCCCTAAATTTAAAGATGAGCAAGGTTCTCATTGCGTTGTTTGGATAGACTAGACAAACACTTAAAAGAAAATATCAAAAAGAAGGTTTGAGCGGAACTTTGAAAGATAAAAGATAAAGTATTGGTAAACTAAGAGTTAACTAAGTGTTAGTCAAAATTTACTAAGTATGAGAAATGTTTCTAAGTGTAAACATATAATACATCATAGCAACGCAATGAAGATCATAAAAATAAAAGACTAAAAATGTCACAAAAATTAACAAAGGAAGATAAAGAATGAGGCACATGCAAAAAGTAGAGTGAATATATACTCTGATTGTATTGACTATTAACAAAGTATACAAATATATCACAAATGAATGCATTACAAAGATTTTTCAATTGCCTGTACAAGAGTCAAAGAATTTGATTACTTTACAAATTTGATTCAGAAGGATGCCTGGTTCAGAATTCACACCATACTTCCAACAAACGCAGATACATTTTTGCCGAGGATGGGCAACATGCATACATCCCCACAACACACCCCTTAACCAACATATTTCTGAAGGATACCTCAACATAGTGCATTTGGCTAAGGACGGGCAAAGGACATATACGAGTGCAACACACCCCTCACCGCAATGCATTTGAGTGTATTGGTTGCACAGTGTCACTTACTTACTACACCCATCCTCTCATAGTTTACTTTCTTGTCTTCTTAATTCCAGTCGAAAAGACCTTGTGGTGATTTATCCAATCATTCACAACAATTATATGACCGGTGCTACTAAATTTAATATATGGAGAAACATGCGAAATTAAATTGGAAGGAAATACAAAAATATTAAAGACTGATTCTATTAGACGGTAATTGACGAAATTTAGAAAATGGTAAAAGAAAGCTGTAAAGAAAGCGAGTAAACATAGATAGGAAAGCCAATTGAAAGAAGTTCTTAGAGTTACCACAACCGCCTTCCCTACAAGCGGTTTAATCCTGCTTGCCCAAGTCAATGGTGTCCATGCGTCGATCGAAGTCGCCTCCATAGTAGGGCTTAATCTGTTGACCATTGACTTTGAATACGCTATTCCCATCTAAAGTTGTTAGTTTCACTGCGCCGTGAGGAAATATTGTCTTGATTCGAAATGGCCAGACCAGCGAGACTTCAACTTTCCTGAAAACAATCGCAAACGCACGTTGAATAGTAATACCTGCTGACCTTCGGTGAATGTCTGGTCGTGTATACAGTCATCATGCCATTTCTTTGTTTTCTCCTTATATATCTTAGCATTTTCATAGGCATCCCTTTGCCATTCAACCAACTGATTCAATTGCAGCTTCCGAACTTTCCCTGCATCGGCTAAATCAAACGTCAGCTTCTTGCATGCCCACATCGCCTTATGCTCCAACTCAAGCGGCAGATGACAAGCTTTTCCGAAGACCGGGGCGTACGGAGACATGCCAATTGGTGTTTTGTAGGCGGTCCTGTAAGCCCATAGTGCTTCATCAAGCTTGGGTGACCAATCCCTCCTAGCAGTATTAATTACCTTTTCTAAGATAGTTTTGATTTCTCTATTCGAAATCTCTGCTTGCCCATTAGTCTGCGGGTGATAAGCAGTTGCAACTCGATGGTTGACATTGAATTTAGTCAACAGGTTGGTAATTATGCGGTCGATAAAGTGAGAGTCCTCATCGCTGATTAAGACCCGAGGCATCCCATATCGAGCAAAAATGTTCTTCTTTAGAAACTTTGCCACAATGACCGTGTCATTCTTGGTACATGCGATGACCTCAACCCATTTCGATACATAATCAACCTTCTGATGACCATATTGATGAATATATTGATGACCTTCTGATGGTGGAAATGGGCCCATGAAGTCAATTCCCCAAACATCAAATAATTCAACTTCTAAGATTGATGTCAATGGCATTTCATTTCTTTTAGACATATTCCCTGTCCTTTTACACCTGTCGCATTGCATAACATGGGCATGGGCATCCTTAAACAGTGTTGGCCAAAAGTAGCTGCACTGTAAGACTTTTGCTGCGGTCCTTTGCCCCCCAAAATGTCCTCCATATGGGGACTCATGATAGAGCTCTAAAATGTGCTTGGCTTCATGCTCAGGAACACATCGNCTTTGCCCCCCAAAATGTCCTCCATATGGGGACTCATGATAGAGCTCTAAAATGTGCTTGGCTTCATGCTCAGGAACACATCGACGTATTATATGATTAGGTCATTATCGATATAGGAAGGGATCGTCCCAGAAATAAAATTTGGCATCATGTCTTAGCTTCTTCTTCTGCTGGTATGTATAATCATCTGGTAGTTGACCGCAAAATATGAAGTTTACTATGTTCGCATACCAGGGAACATTAATGTCTATTGCCATCAGCAGCTCATCGGGGAATCTTTCCTCAATATCTTTTTGTGTCCCTTGAACCTCGCAGTTTTCCAATTTTGACAAACGATCTGCGACTTGGTTCTCGGTGCCCTTCCGGTCTTTGATTTCTAGGTCGAACTCTTGCAGGAGCAACACCCACCATATCAGCCTCGATTTTGCATCCTTCTTCGTCATTAAATACTTAATCGCAGAATTATCCGTATACACCACCACGTTTGTTCTATTAAGTACTGTCAGAACTTCTCCAGTGCAAACACCACTGTGAGCATTTCCTTTTCTGTGGTCGTATAGTTCTCCTGCACGTCGTTCAGTGTTTTGCTCGCATAATAAATAGGATGCAACACCTTAACCTTGCACTGACTCAAAACTGCGCCCACAGCATATCCGCTGGCATCGCACATCAGGGCGAATGGTTGCGTCCAATCGGGCGCAATCAAAATGGGTGCGGAGATGAGTGCATCTTTCAATGTGTTAAATGCTTTGGTGCAGGCGTCATCAAAATTATACTCGCGGTCAGCTTCAAGAAGTGCACTTAGGGGTCTTGTAATCTGAGACAAGTTGCGAATAAATCTTTTATAAAACCCCGCATGTACCAAAAATCTCCTAAGTGTTTTTACGTTCACAGGTGGGGGTAATTTGGAAATTGCGTCGATTTTTGCCTGGTCAACTTCCAATCTTGCCTTGGAGATTTTGTGACCCAGAACTATTCTTTCTTCCACCATAAAGTAGCATTTTTCCCAGTTCAAAACAAGATTTGTTGCCACGCATCTCTTCAAAACTTTTTCAAGGTTAGACAAACAGGAGTCATAATTACTGTCGAAGACTGAGAAATAATCCATGAATACCTCGACTGACTCCTCCAAGTAATCTGAGAATATTGCCATCATGCATCGTTGAAAAGTGACTGGTGCATTACAGAGTCCAAATGGCATGCGTCGGAATGCAAACGTACCAAATGGGCACGTGAAGGTTGTCTTGTCTTGGTCCTCCGACGCAATTTCTATTTGGTTATACCCTGAATAACCATCAAGAAAGCAGAAAAATTCATTCCCCACAAGTCTGTCTAACATCTGATCAATGAACGGGAGTGGAAAGTGGTCCTTTTTAGTGACCAAATTCAGCTTGCAATAATCCATGCAGATTCTCCACCCCGTAGTTGTCCTTGTGGGAACCAATTCATTCTTGTCATTAGTGATGACTATCATCCCCCCTTTTTTTGGAACACATTGCACTGGGCTCACCCAACTGATATCAGATATCGGTAGATGATACTTGCATCTAGCCACTTATTATTTCCTTCTTTACAACCTCCTTCAGGGCAGAGTTCAAGTGGTGTTGCCTTTCTACTGATCCATTCTTTCCTTCTTCCAGGCGGATCTTGTGCATACAATACGAGGGACTGATTCCTCGAATGTCTGCCAAGGTTCATCGTAATGCTTTTGCATTATCTCTTAGGATCTGTATGAGAGCATCTTCTTTCTCCTTACTCAGTGATGCCGAAATGATAACCGGTAACGAGTCGTTACTTCCTAAGTAAGCATACTTTAGGTGTACTGGCAACGACTTTAACTCTAACACAGGTGGCTCTTCTAAAGATGGCTTAATACGCTGCGATGTCCGTTCAGATAAATTGAGCGATTCAAAATTAGATTCTGTATGAATTGCGGCACAGTCCTCCTTCAACATTGTGCCGACTTCAAAATCTTCCTCCTCCATTTCCTTCAAGGGTTCGTGCCACTGTTCTCCCTGCAGCTCCTCGATATATTGACAGTTCTCTATATCTCCTGGGTACTTCAACGCATTGAGTACGTTGAATTTTACTTCTTGATCATCGACTCGGATGGTCAATTCTCCTTTCTGCACATTGATTAATGCTCACTCTGTGGCGAGAAATGGGCATCCCAGGATGATAGGAATCTCTCTATTGGCCTCATAATCCAATATGACAAAATATGTTGGGAAGATAAACTTGTTTGCACGAGAACATCTTCTATCTTGCCCTCCGAAAGCTTTATTGATCTATCGGCTAGTTGTAATGTGATCGTGGTTGG
>NC_052349.1:12326459-12337083 GCF_009727055.1 Benincasa hispida
CTCGATCCTCTTGATAACTAAATCGATAGAAACTATGGCCCTCCTGATTGAAATTCTCATCCAAGCCAAAAATTTGGTGACCCCCCCCAACCAAGGTTGTGGTTGTTGCCCCATGATTTATCATACATAGCATATACGGGTTGTTGATTCCATAGGCAGACATCTACCGGATGTACCTCTCTCCATTGAGTGCAATCCATTGTGAACTCATGAGTCACCGCATTAACCCGCGCTGTTCCTTGGGAGTGAGTTCTCTGCTGATTAGCCACCGTCTGGAGAAGCGAGGTCATTGTGGTCATTTGTTCGACCAATGCGCTCATTGTGTCCATTGGCACATCGGCCCTTTCTACTCTTTCTTGCTCCTGACCTCTTATCTCAAGCATGGTATCAATCCATTCGTCAGAATGTCGCGAGATGCGATCCAATATGTTCTTCGCTTCCGTATATGACTTATTCATTAATCCTCCTTTTGCGGAGGCATTGACAACTGCTTGCGTTGATTGGTCGAGGCCATTGTAAAAGGTTTCCATCAAAATACTGTCAGGAATCCCGATATGTGGACAGTCCCTCACTAACTGCTGGAATTGCACCCAGGCGGTGCTCAAGGTTTCATAACCCTTTTGTTCGAAATTCAAAACCTACCTCCACCTCCTTGCGTTGACAAACGGAGGGAGGAATCTGTTCATGAACCTATCAACCAACTGCTCACATCCATTAATTTCGCCTGGTTCTAATGCTTGAGCTCACCTCTTTGCTTCTTCCCGCAATGTGTACAGGAATAGGTATAGTTTAAGACTTTCTTGAGTTACACCAGGCACAGAGAATGCACTATACATGTCTACAAAATTTGTCAAATGTGCGTGTGGGTCTTCTCCCTGTAATCCATCGAATTATCCCACATTCTGAATCAATTGAAGCATGATAGGTTTTATTTCAAAGCTTGCATTCCCCTCAACTATTGGTCTTGAAATTCCTGGTGAAAAGTTATAGAAATCTGGCGCCGCATATTCCCTCATAGGGATGTTTTGATCAGCAGCAAGAAAAATGGGATCTTGCATTGGCAAATCTCCCCTCTAGTTTCCAACAGGTGCCACATTCTCATCATCCATACTTCTTCACCAATTAATTTAGCCTTGATAAACTCTGCATGAAGAATACACTTGATCTCTGGGTCCGCCTAGAATTACCAGATCACTCTAGCACTCATAAGTCGTTAGACTACTCTGCGCGTTGAATAGTCAGTACAAAGAGATCTGTCCTGCACATAACATAAAATTATTCAACACTAACCGTTAACCATAGTCCTCAGCAACGGCGCCATAAACTTGTAACACATTTGGATGGATGATATGAATTGTTCACAATGATATGATACTATGTCTAATTATGCGTTAATTATGGATGTTCTTGTAGTATGCCATGCGTTGTCACAAGTTTCCTTACAACGGAACCAAGTGTAATTCCACTACAAGTTTCTCGATGTGATCCGAGATCGAACATGGGGACTGGTTTAGGTTATTGCAGTACGTTCATGATACATGCGACCAGGTTTTCAATCTTTAAAAGTGTGTTTGTACAAGTATATAAATTTCAATAAAATAAAGGAAAACAGTAAAGATGCGATAAAAACATAAAAAAACAGTAAACCTAAACTAGATGATACAAGATACAGACTACATGTACAAGATGCTGGGAGTAAGGCTGGCTGTGAAAGTCATGCAAAGACATGGGATGCGGTGACAAGTCTTATGAACAGAATAGAAAGAAAAAGACAAAGAATATAAATAGCGCAAGTTCTTAATTGGATTGAAGGTACAAATATTGTTCCACTCTTCTCTTGGCGTACACCTCTCAGTGATCGGCCGCGCTCCCACATGTCTGTGGTGAAACAGAGACTAACGTAATGAAGGCAAGGTTGCTTCCATGTCTGGAAGTACTACTCACTTTAGTTAACGCATTCTCCTGACCTTCTCTCGATAGATAAAAATGACACCTTCACTTCTGTCTCTTATACACATCTAGATGTGTATAAGAGACAACAAATATTGTTCCACTCTTCTCTTGGCGTACACCTCTCAGTGATCGGCCGCGCTCCCACATGTCTGTGGTGAAACAGAGACTAACGTAATGAAGGCAAGGTTGCTTCCGTGTTTGGAAGTACTACTCACTTTAGTTAACGCATTCTCCTGACCTTCTCTCGATAGATAAAAATGACACCTTCACTTCTGCTCTCATAGGTGAAGATGCCGTCTAGCATGCTTTATCTAAACGTATTTTATATCTTTAATATAGATTAAGTTCTTAGTGATTCATATTGCTCATCAGAGGATTACGAAGATATCATGGAGAAAGTGATTGGTGGGAGAACGGAAATAGACAAAAAATGGTAAATGGAATTTATCGAAACATTTAATATTTCTACTAAGCGTTTGATACATGGTGTGTGAATGAAGAGATAAAGAAAACATGGATTACACAATGAAGGAAAGAGATAGAACAGATACAAATAGTGCCAATGTCTTGACACAGATTCGATGGAGATCTGCTTGCCAGATAGGATGGATTTGATGGTAGGAAGAGCTTTCCTCTCAGGTTTGCTCTACCGGTAGCAAGGATCTTTGCACAAAGCTTCCGTTAGGGTATTTGGCAGGTTGGATCTGATGGCCTTATCTCGTCTTCTATGCAATCAGACCGTCAATTCTGTACAACCGTTAGTTGTACACGTGTCTCAATCCTCCGCTCTTTCATTGTTCAGCTGCACCTTTCGATTATAGGTTCGCATGCGGTGTTTGTTTTTATTACCGCATGCGGTTGAAACACAGCTCTCGGATCTACTGACGCATTGCGTCGTCATTGCGGTAATCGTCTCTTCATTGTTGATTAACGGGCGCAATGTGACAGAGATGCGTTGATTAGTCTCTCGTGAGCCTTAAGCGCAAACAGTGACTTGGTCTCCTGCAAAACAGAGTAAAGTTCGGCTTGTCTTCCATCTTTTTGGTGTTAGTGGGTGCAATCGCAAATATTTATAATTATTGCAATACTAGGCTCATTTTCATACAATAGGTGCATATTTACTAACTTTTGACCACAATATCTAGATAAGGTGGCATAAATAACTTATATTTTTACAAGTTATGACCCATCATGTTGTGCCGACCAAGTTGCGGCAATCCTTCTTGATCAAATGTTTGCAAACGCAATCACCGCAAAGCCCTGTGGTAATGCTGTGCTTGATCAATGATTTCCTATGATCGCAATTTCCACCTTGCATCATCGCATATTCTGCACAAAAATACAAAAATCAACTGTTCCTATGCGACGAACGTATGCGACCACAATATTATGAAATTTATGCTTAATGGACGCAATTTAACATGTTCTATCAACGCAAGCCAGCATTGTTTAAGAACTTAGCACTATGATAACATGCATTTCTGCCCATTATCACACCCCCAAATTTAAATAATGCTTGTCCTCAAGCATAAGCTAAAGATTTCCTTTAGCAAGTCGACCGCAATGTTGTTTTCCTAGATTTCTCAAGGATACTTCATTCAATTTTTATATACCAAAATTTCCTTATGTCTTGTATAATTCTCCTCTCAAAATATTTCTAAGACCTAGGGATCGCAAGCTTAACCTTCAAAAATACTTAACTAACTTCCGGAACATCGGATGATTTATTTCAAAGAATTTTTTTTTCACCAGGGTGTCAAATGATTTTCGTCGACGATTAACGAAATGCTGGACTACTCTTCTGCGAGGCCCAGGTACTGAAAGAGGTTATCCACTTGCGAAACAGTTGGTACACAGGGTGGCGTTTACCCCCCACCCCCCTGGGAACAAAAGGGAATTACTTGGGCTGCAGTCCGGATTAGGAAGACTTCACGGAGCGGTAATGCCAATCGAGATCCTCTTTGATAAACTAAATCGAATAGGAAACTGATAGCCCTCCTGAATAGAATTACTGCGATCCGAAGCCAAAAATATTGAGGTGACGCCCCCCCCACAACCAAGGTTGTAGGGTTGTTTGCTCTTCCATGACTTTTATCATACACCTAGCATATACGGGTTGTTTGATTCCAATAGGGCAGACATCTACCGGATGTACCTCTCTCCAATTGAGTGCAATCCATTGTGAACTCATGAGTCTACCGCATTAAAACCCGCGCTGTTCCTTTGGGACGTAGAGTTACTCACGGTGCATGATTGCCCAGCGCCTGGCAGAAAGACGAAGAGAGAGGGGGTATGTATGGTCACTCTTTCTGAATTCGAACCAACGAATAGCGCTCATTTGTAGTCCAATTGGCAACATTTCGGTCACCGGCATCTCTTCTTTTACTCTTTCTTGCTCCCTGAACCTTCATAATATCTAGAACAATTAGGTATCAATCCATATATCGTCAGAAATGTGCGCGGATGCGATCCAATAAATGTTTTCTTTATACCAGCTTCTTCACGTATAAATGAAACTATATTCATTAATCGCTCACTTTAGTGGCGGAGGAGCATTGACAAAACTAAACTTGGCGATATGATTGGTAGTTTCAGAGAGCCATTTGTAGAAAGGTTTTAATGGCCATTTTCAAAATACTGCGCTTCAAAAGGAATCCGCATATGTGGCAGTCCTCACTTCCACTGCGGGTGCAGGAATTAGGCACCCAGGCGTGCTCAAGGTTTATAACCCTTTTGTTCGAAATTACAAACTACCACTCACACGCTCCATTAGAGACGTATGACAAACGGAGGAGGAGGAATCTGTTCATGAACCTACCATCAACCAACTGCTCACATCCACAATTAATTTACGACCTGGTTCTAAATGACCTATAGAGCTCACCTATCACTTTGAGTTCTTCTTCCCGCCTAATGTTGTACAAAACTCATGAATCAAGTTTAAGACTTTCTGAGTTACACACCAAGGCACAAGAGAATGCACAAAATACATTGTACTAACAGAATATTAGTCAAGGATGGTGTGCGTGTGGAGTCTTCTCCCTGTAACTCACCATCGATATTATCCCACAAGTAGAATCAATTGAAGCAATAAGATAGGTGTTTATTTCAAAGACTTGCACATTCCCCCTTCAGACATTTGGTCCCTTGAAAATATTCAAATTACCTTGGTGAAACATGTTATATTGAGCACATCATGGAGACGGCCAAGCAATGTATGTCCACGTCATAGGGATGTTTTGAAATCAACAGTTCAAAGAAAAATGGAGACTCATTATGGCAATTGTAGCAAATCTCCACCTCTAAGTTTATCCAACAGGAGTCCATCATATTACTATCAATACCTTAATACTTTTTTACACACCAATTAATATTAATGCCATGATATTAAGATCTACAATTGGGAAGAAATATACACTTAGTCTCTGAGGTCCCGCCTCACTTGAAATTAGCAAACTCCACTTTCCTAGGTCTACTACTTATTATAGTTCGTTAGACTACTCTGCGATAAAACTAGTATTCACAAGACATACAATTTAGATCTGGATCCTGCAGGCAAATAAACAATAAAGACATTTAATTCGGAAACCACAAAACCGTTATTCACCTCATAAAAAGTCCTTCAGCAACGGCGCAATAAACTTGTAACACATTGTGGATAGAGGGTGAAAAGGGTTACTGGACATTGCTTTCACAAGGTAAGACAGGATAAGGTGATATTTCTAAAGGTGTTACATAAGTATATGTCGTTATTATTATTTGTTGTTATGGTATATTAGTAGTTATGGACCATGCGTTGTCACAATTAGTTAACTTTATGCACTATATTACAGTAAGGCATTCAAGTGTAATTATTCTTACATAGCAAGTTTTCCTACGATAGATGATACCAGAGATCGAAACATTTAGGGGACTGAGTTGGGTAGAGTTACTTTGCAAGAATACGTTCATTCTATCGAATTACCATTCGAACCTAGTTTTTTTATCAAATCTTAAAACAAGTAGTGTTGTTAACATAAGTTATAATCTTCAAAATTTCATGATAAATAAAGGAAATACTAGTCATAAGCATGCGTATTAAAATAACAAAACATAAAAATTAACATTGATAACCTAACCAACCTAATTAAGAATGAACTTACAGAGATATGAACAGACTAAATGTACAAGATTGTACTGGGAAGTCACACGGCTTGTGCTGTGAAAGATCAGTCGCAAAACCAAAGTGGGAATATGCAGGGTTATGAAAGACGTACTTATCACTGAACAGAATAGGAAAGAAAAAGACAAATTTGATTATAATAATATACTTAACTCGCAAGATTCTTAAAATAAATAGTGGACTATAAAGAAGGCTATCACTCATATATAAGTTCACACTCTTTATCCCTCTTATGGCCGCGTACTACCTGCCAATTCAGTATCGTGAAACCCGAGCCTGCTCCCACATGTCTGTGGAGTGATAAATCAGAAGATTACTTCAAAAACGTATGAAGGCACATGGTGATGTTCTCTATACCGTGTTTGGAAGCAATACTGAATCCTACTACAACTTTATGCTTAAAGGCAATTATCCACTGAACAAAACTTTTCTCCTCTGTATAGTATTATACTAACACATGAACATCTCTGCACCTTCTGCTTCTCATAGGTGAAGTATCAGCCGAGTTGACTCAGCAAATGCTAATTTATCTAAATCGTTTATTTAATTGTAAACTAATAGGTAATTACCTAGATTTAAAGTATCGCTTAAGTGAGAGATTCAAACCCATTGAACATCAACAGGATTCAGTAAGATATCAAATGGAGAATAGCATGGGATCTTCGCGTTTAGGGAGCCGAAAATCTGGAATTATCAAAAGACAACAGGTAAAGGTGAAATGTTATCGTAAAACATGTATAATTATTATTTTCGTACTAAGTTCAGAGTTATGAGTCACCATTGAGTGTGTGAAATGCAAGAGAATTACATAGTAAATTCTATGATTAACATCATGTAAGAAATGAGAGATTTAAGATATCAACCACCTATACATTAAACTTGATAGCCAAACTGACTCTTGGACACTGAAGAGGTTCAGATGAGTAAGAATTCATGCTGTGCCAGGATAAGTGAATGTGATTTCGATGCGTCAGGAAAGCACGCTTTCCTCTCAGAATTTGCTCATACACTTGGTAGCAAGATGGATCTTTTTGCACAGAAAGCCTATCCCGTTTAGGGTCATAAATGGCAGTGAGAGACTCATCCTGAATGGCCTTTAATCTCCGTACCTTCTCCGGATTTAGGTTGTCTGCTTTACAGCACTTTGAGCTCAGCCTTGCTCTCACTACAATTAGCAGCAGCTTATTAGCCCGTACAAGTAGCATATTTTTTTCTCTGAAATCAATGGGTATTTATAGAGTGCATGATCGACTTTTGACGACTCATCCTTGTGCCCAGCTACGTATTATGGTATGGATTCCAAAAGGAAAGATCATCAAAGAATTGAGGAGGGGTAATTGTGATTTCTGTCTGTTATTGACCAATCAGACCGTCAAATAATCTGCATTACATACCGTCTAGTTTTTCGATACACACTTAACAGGTCTTCTAAATCCTCCGGCCTCTTCATTGTTTCCGGAGAGCGCGCTTGGTGGAGTCCATGCTTAATACACCAGGTTGTCGATTTAAGGCAGTTGCTTAATCGCAATGCCGAGATGTTTTGGTCTTTTTTATATACCATTCGAGCCAATTGCGTTATACAAACTGTGGGAACACAGCTCGTCGGACTGGCTAGCTGGGTGAGCGCTTTATCTTCGTTATCGTCATTCGTGTAAATCGTCTCTTATCACATGATATACTATAGAGTGGCGCTAAGTGTTGAACAGATTTGATGCGTTGATTAGTCACACTCGTAGAGCAGCCTTACAGCGCAGGAAAACAGGTTGTTATTCTATGTTTCTCCCTGCATATTAAACAGAGTAAAGTTCGGGCTTGATCTACTGCCGATTCTTCATTGGTGTTAGTGGGTGGTCAATCGCAAATATTTATAATTTTTTGCAACAATTAAGCATCAGTGCTCCACTTTTTCACTATACATAATATGTACGCATTTATTTATTACTAAAACTTTTGACCAAATATCTAGATTAAGGTGGCATCACATAGAGTGACTTATAACTTTCTTTTCTGACAATTGTAATGACCGCCATCATGTCTCGTGCGTCCGACACTCTACACGCGCACGCAGAATTCTCTTCCATTGAATAAACCATTGATTTGCCACCAACACGCAAGTCGACATTCAGATAGCCTCCATGTGTGTGAAGGGACGGTGGCTGAGGCTAACGATCAATGATTTCTACCTACTATCAATCGTTCAATTCTCACACCGGTATCAGTCATAGATATTCATTCCTGCACAAAATACAAATAACTCAACTGATTCCTTACTCTGTTCGACGAAGCGATAATACGCAGACTAACGGAAATCAATATGATATTGAAAAACTCTCTTATGTCACTATAGGATGGATCGCAATTTATGCAATTTCTATTCCACCGGTCCATTAGCAGCATTGAGATTTTATGGAGAGAGAACTTCAGCAACTCAAAACTAGAATACACATGTCATTTCCTGCCCATATTTATCAACCACCCCCGCAAATTAGGCTAAACTCCATATGATAAGACTGCTTAGGGATTATTCCTCTAAGGCGCTATTTTACAGCAAAAGATTTCCTTTAGCAAATGTCGACCGCAATGTTGATTGGGTTACCTAGAGTTATCTCTTAAGGATAACTTGGTCAGTACTCAATTTTATTAAGTAATACCAAAAATTTATGCACTTGTATGTCTTGTAATAAACTAAATGTCTCCTCTCACAAAAAATTAATTATCACTAGAACACATATTTGGATCGCGGACTTACACACACTCCATAAAATAACTTAACTTAACTCCGGAAACATCGGCATTGTATTTATATTTCAAAAAAGAATCATTTTTTTTCAGCCCAGGCGTAAGTCAATGGTGTATATTATCCGTTGCATATATTTCTTGAACATTTAGTTGATTATTTTTTCTGATCCTGCCATAAATCTACAGTGCCTTGCTCTTCGTTTAATGGCTTGGACCCACCCCACAAGTGTATCTATGCACTGGAGGCATCCAACTACAAGCAATGTTGTCTCTTTCGTTAACTATAACTACATACCTATTCTTAGGTAGCAGTAGTGCCGGTCGTTTATTACTTCCTTAATAAGTGCTCTTGACAACTACCTGGGAGACCATATACTATTCATTTAGAGCTGCCTCCGACATGTACCATAGCACAGACAAGTCAACCAAACTACGTGCGTACAGTATGCCTCTCGTCATAACTTAACGTCATTATCAACATGGTTTCCGCATATGCGTGACAGTGGGAAGTTGTAGACCCAAGAGATACTTTTTTTTTCCAAACATATCAGCGGAAGTCCGAAAATAAATACCTCACTCCCAAATTTAAAATGCGGCAATATCATCATTGCCAAAATATTGAGATAAGTCATGTGATGTTCGTGAAAGCTTCGTAAAGAGAGTTCTTGAAAGAAAGCTAGCAAACCCCTAACCTTCTAAATATTTTATGAGGTGATATCTTAAAGTTAAGATGACTCTAGTATATACGAAAGAAATAGAAACATGTTCTTCATATATTGAAATCATACTTGGCAAAGAAACAGCATGCGCGATTTACTAAATTTATCTATGTCAAAGTGATTGCGGTAATCAAAGAGGATGCAGTGATAAAAACTTTAAAAAACTAACATGCGAATGCGATAGCGCAAAATTTGAAATAAAGATAAGGAAGAATACACCCCCAAATTTGCGTTGTTGCCCACATTGTGTATTGACGCATCTATCTTTGCGACGATCTCTCTTCTTTGGGTTGCAGTGACAGAGTAATAAGTGGGCTTCTCCCATGTAACATCTCTGTAATTCCAGTGCCTCGATCGTTGCAGAAAAAAACAGAGAAAGGGTCAAATTATTTTAAAACAAAACAAAAGTCGTTATCGCAATCTCCCCCCCCCCCCCCCCAAATTTTTTTTTTGCTTTGTAGATGCAAAGAAAAAGATATGCGATAATAGACAAATTAAGATGCTGAAAGTTCATGAAGTATTAATGTAAGAAAAAGGAAATAAAAGAGTTACGTCCCTGATGAGGTTGAGTTATATAGTACTCAGGGACTACTTATTCCAAGTTGGGTTGTTCATGTCTATGGTGGCTTTTCCTCTTTTCTTTGTCCTCTGGGATCTTTACTACCTTAATCCGTAGCTTTTCCCCATGAATATTCATTACAATCTCCCCCTTGCACACAATCAATTTGAGCATGTCCAGTCGAAAGGAGTGGTCGTCCCCAATATGATGGGCGCATCTTCATCAGTTTTATAATCAAAATGAGGAAGTCTGCTGGCAAGATGAATTTATCAATTGAAATTGTAGCATTTTTCAACTCTCCTTTAGGTGTATTCCAAGTGATCTATTAGTGAGCAGGAGAGTTTTCTTTGTGGGCGGTGAGTGTGCCGGCATTTCAACATGGTATTATGTTTATACTTGCCCCAAGATCACATAGTGCTTGGCCACTATAGACCTCTCCAATGGAACATGGTATCGTAAAGATTCCTAGGTCGCCCCTTTTCGGTGGGATCA
>NC_052349.1:12337108-12375350 GCF_009727055.1 Benincasa hispida
TATGGTTTTAACCTTGCATATTGCCTTGACAGTTGTTATTTTTTTTGTCTGACCTGGATGCGCTAATCCCAAGTGCCTTGCCTTCGTTTTGGCTTGCCCCCACGTGTATCATGCGGGCATCCACCTACAAGCAATGGTGCTGCTTTCTCTTCTTAAACTATAAACTCATACCTTCTTGGTAGCAGTTGTTGCGGTCATTTTATTTATGTGTTGATCTCTGTGGTGACTTACTTTCATTTTGGCTTGCCCCACACCATGTTCAGGCAATCATCCAACTATCATAACATTTTGCGTTGCGGTCACTATTGTGATCTTTTCTTCATCATTTTGTTCCTCTTTAAATCTTTTTGGAGCTACTGGTGGTTGGACTTCTTTTGTCTCAAGATCTAGAGCCTTAAGGGTGGACGCAACTTCAGGGTCTATTTTCTCAAGCTTCTCCAGACTATAGGTCAACGGATCTTCAATTGTCACCACATTCAAGTTGGTCGCAATGAGCTTCTCCCCTACTTTCACAGTCATGTTGTCACTTAGCAAGGAGACTGCTAAGCATTGTTCCTTCCCGTTACCCCCAGCATTGCGAGGGAGCTCAGTTGAGCTCGGCAACGCTCCTTACGGTCTATTTTTCAGCTCGCCCGCAATTTGTCCCATTTGAGTTTCGAGATTTCTAATGGATGTAGCTTGATTCTGAAGCACCGATTCGTTTTTCTCAATGTATTGCTTCAACAAGCTCTCTAAGGACGAAGATTGCGGTGTTTATGAGCTACTAGCTTTGCTATGCACTGGACTGTTGTTTTGCGGAAAAAATCCGGGTGGCCCTCCTTTTTGTGCCACAGGTTGAAAGCTTTGTTGTTGATTTTTCCACGCAAAATTTGGGTGGTTTCGCCACCCAAGGTTATATGTATCGGAATAGGGATTATTTCTCATGAAGCATACCGACTGCGAGTTTGTTGGGCATTCTTCCATCAGTGAGCATCTTCGCAAATGACACAACTTGCGATCATTTGAATGATTGTGTTGACCTGCCCTTTCTTTGCTCCCGTGTTATTAATTGCGATGCCTTGTATCAAACTCATCATCGCAGTCATTTGATTTTGCAGGGAGGCGATGGCCCCGTTTTTTGCGTCATTATCTTTAATTCTTAATCTCTTATCGCTTTCCCTCCAATCCTCGTGATTTTTGGAAATGTGATCAAGTATACTCTTTGCCTCCTCATATTTTTTGTCGAGCAGACCACTAGCGGCTGCCGCATTGGCAGCGGTCTGCGAAAAGGGATTCAATCCTTGGTAAAAGATCTTCATCTGAAGACAGTCTGGTAAGCCATTATGCGGACAGTCTCTTACCAGCCGCTTAAACCTCGCCCAGGCATCACTGAGCGATTCGTCATCTTCTTGTTCAAAATTTGTTATTAATTTCCTTCTCCTAGCATTCTCAGTTGATGGAAAATACTTCTTCATAAACTTTTCCACCACCTGTTCCCACGAATTTATCTCCCCCGGTTCGAGAGAATATGCCCATTTCCTCGCTTGATCACACAAAGAAAATGAAAACAGAGTTAGTCGAACTTCCTAGGTAGAGATATTCGGGAACACAAAAATGTTGCAGATCTCTATGAAGCTCCGGAGGTGCGGGTCTTCGCCACGCCTTCCTCCAAACTGTCCAGCAACCTGGATCATCTACAACATTACCGGCTTCATTTCAAACCTCGATCCATCTAACGCTGGCCTCATGATTCCTAGCGAGAAATCATAGAGTTTGGGTGACGTATAGTTCCAAATGGGTCTATTGCGGTCATTTGCTAGAAGGATGGGGTTGGTCATTATATTGTTCACATTAGCGGCCCTTGCTTCCGGTTGTTCTGCCATTCTTGGTATTCTCTCTTGTTGTTGGTAGTCTCTTAATCTCTGTCTGAATGTCCTCTCAATCTTTGGGTCGTAATTCGCTAGAGATTGAGAGTCTGCAAAATTACCGTTAGCACACTATTTTGTCGAAGTCCCCGACAACGGCACCAAAAACTTGATGCTTGATTTTTATGAAGTGATATTATGGAAGATATGCGTTGATGAAATTGCGTTGTGCACTCAAATTTCCTCAGCGGAATCCAAGTGTAAATTCCATTGAGTTTCTTGGTAAGTCCAAGGTCGAACTCAGGGACTTGTGAAAATAGGTTGTGTTGGTAATTTTTAGGGAGACTTTTCGGTAACCAAATAAATAAATGGGGTTTGTTGTTGATTTCGTTAATGAGAAAATAAACAAATATGGCGGATTTAAGAAAAGTCAGTTGTGTGATTGATGCATTAAGTATGCGATGAATGAGTTGAGAAGATCTTTAGCTAGCGTTACTTGGAAATGCATTAGACTATGCGATCATGCTACAACCATGCACAGCAAGTCAGTTTCCAATGCAAATGTGATGCTCCTAAGTCTAGGATGCATGTGTTGAATGCAAAAGTGTCCATAGAGCTTATCCCTAAGTCTCTACTCTTATCCTATGCGATGATGCAAAATGCATAAAAGTAAGGTGACCGCATACAATTATATCCTATCTCTAGAATGCATGCGATGCATTGGTAACAAATAGTGCTTATTCCTAAGCTTCTATCTCTTGATTATACGTTCTAATCTTACTCTCCCGTGCCTAGATTCTAATCTGACCTTCACAAGCCTAGATCCTTTCCTTAGACTACCCTCCCGAGTATCTCTAATGGATGAATGAAGCATACATAATACAAGATCATCGCATAGCATGAAGATTTCCTAGTTGTGCTAGCTAAATGCTTATCAACACATTCAACTAATTTAGCTACTCATGCGTAAATAACAGAAAGTGAACAAATATAGAGAAGTGGATTCCATTTCGATAAATGAGTGGAGTACAAAATATAATGGAAGTTAAAGGTAGAGAGCCTGTAGCAATTCCTTGCTGATCGAGGCTTTTACACTGTAAATCTCTATTCGGTTCCAAAAATGTTCCTGCTTCCACAGGCGTCGACCCTCTCTCTGTCCTTGAAGCTTCTGGTGCTCTCCCAAGCTTATCAGAACGATCTATCAGAACAACCTTCCTCTCTCGCGTCCGCCTTGAGATAAAAGAAAATCTAAGAATAAGGAAAACTATGAACAAACTTCTGAATTGGTGGAATGGTGAATCCCTTTTCTGAAGGATGCCTTTGGTATTTATAGAACATCCAGGGTGAACAAAGACTTCTCTCTCATGATTGTACAGATGGGATGGCTTTAATCCTGATTGATGCGCCAAATATTTGTCACCGAAAAGTTGAATGTACTTGTTATCGTTAGCAGCTGTCAACTTAATTCGGATTCGACTGTCATCATCTTTCTATCCCATCGCGATTAATTAGCCTTTCACCCAGATGCACCCATCATGTTGCGCCAACCAAGTTACGACAATCCTTCTTGAGCAAATGTTTGCGAATGAGATCACCACAAAGCCTTGCAGTAATGCTGCGCTCGACTAATGATTTCCTCCTTGCATCATCGCATTTTCTGCACAAAAATACAAAAATCAACTATTTTTATGCGACGAACGCATGCGACCGCAGTATTATGAAATTGATGCTTAATAGACACAATTTAACATGTTCTATCAACGCAAGCCAGCATTGTTTAAGAACTTAGCACTATGATAACGTGCATTTCTGCCCGTTATCAAGGAACTATGCGGCACCCAATTTATATGACTTCTCGCCCGGAATTGCAAGACCCACAGTGGAGGAGAATGAAAGATTCGAAATAAAGCTGGTCATGCTACAAATGATCCAGAATGTAGGGCAGTTTGGAGGTCTATAAGGAGAAGACCCGCATGCTCACTTGATCAGCTTTGTTGAAATGTGCAATACATTCTCCATTCCTGGCGTTACTCCGGAAGGAATTAGATTATATCTCTTCCCATATACACTTTGGGATGAGGCAAAGAGGTGGGCTCATTCATTAGAGCCGAATGAAATCAATTCATGGGACCAGTTGGTTGAGTGGTTTATGAAGAAATTTTTCCCGCCTGCTGTCAACACATGAAGACGAAGGGATGTGTTAAATTTTGAACAGATGGAAAATGAAACTTTAAGCACCGCATGGGTGCAATTTAGAAGATTGGTGAATAACTGTCCGCATATTGGGATTCCCGATTGTGTTCTGATGGAAACCTTCTATAATGGCCTAGATAGATCGATGCAAGCTGTTGTTGATGCCTCCGCGACAGGAGGATTTATGGATAAAACGTACATTAAAGCCAAGGTCATCTTAGATCGCGTTTCGCAAAATACAGATGACTGGGTAGATGATGGGTATGGGGGAAGAGGCCCAGAAAGAAGAAAAGCAGAAATGCCATTGTACATGCTGATACAATGACAACATTGGCCGCACAAATGGCTGTCTCTTATACACATCTAGATGTGTATAAGAGACAGAGCCAAGGTCATCCTTGATCGCATTTCGTAAAATACAGATGACTGGGTAGATGATGGGTATGGGGGAAGAGGCCCAGAACGAAGAAAAGAAAAAAGTGCCATTGTACCTGCTGATACAATGACCACATTGGTAGCACAAATGGCCGCAATTATCTCTCTCCTCTAAACGATGGCGATTAATCAGGGAACCCTCTCCCAGGGTGCAGCGCAAGTCAATGCACTAACACAAGTGGCAGCGACAAACTGTGCACAATGCGGAGGGGGTCATTCAGTAGAAATGTGCCCATCAAACCCACAGACAGTGTACTCGATCAAGAATAACCCGTACAGCAACACATACAACTCGGGTTAGTGGAATCACCCCAACTTCAGTTGGGGTGGGAACAATGACCAGGGAGGCCAAAGGAATCTACAAAACAATTCCAGGAATTGAGGAAATCCTCCGATTTTTCATCAGTGTCTGAATCAGAGTCACCACCAAAATAGGCAATCGCACAACCAACCTTCCTTATCCAACATCTCGACGAATTCATCGTCCTTGGAAGCTCTACTCAAGCAGTATATAGAGAAAAATGATGCGGTTCCAATTTCTTTGGGTTTGCCACAAGCACATGTGCTAGACACCCCAAATTCTTAGATGTTGTAAACTACTTTTAAGACCTCTCCATAATTCAAAAGGCATTTTAGAAACACTCTTTGATGGAACTTGGTTCAAAATGTATGTTGTAGTTTCCACTGCATAACCCTAGAATGAGATAGGTAGAGAAGCATAACTCATCATGGACCGAACCATGTCTAACAGGGTTTTGCTTCTCCTTTATGATACACCATTTTGTTGAGGTGTATCGGGTGTTGAGAGTTGAAATGTGATTCCATGTTCTATCATATAGTTCTGGAATCCTATATCCATGTACTCTCCACCTCGATCTAATCGAAGCGTTTTTATCTTTTTACCCAATAAATTCTCAACGTCAGCCTTATACTCCTTGAATTTTTCAAGTGTATTAGACTTATGTTGCAGCAGGTAAACATATCCATATCTAGAATAATCATCAGTAAAAGTGACGAAGTATTCAAACCCTTCTCTTGCTTTAACACTCATCGAGCCACAAAATTTTGAATGTATAAGCTCCAAAGATTCTTTGGCTCTATAACCTTTTCCAGAAAAAAGGTCGTTTTGTCTTTTTTCCTTCTAGAAAAGATTCATATACAGGTAGAAGTGTTCATGGGTTCGGTTGGGTTGGGTTGAAAAAATTTTTAAACCCAACCCAATTGTTCAGGTTATAATTTTTTTCAACCAAAATAACCCTTATTAAAAAATGAACCCAAACCCAACCCAACCATGAAATATTCGGGTTGGGTTGGTTCGGGTTAATCGGGTCATTTATTTAAAATTTTGTTCTCAAAAGAAGCAAAACGTAAATATGTAAAAATCTAATTTAATTATTTTCATATATTGAATTAAGATTAACTAGTGCAAATTTTCTTTCTAAAGTGCAAAGAAACTACTTTTAAAAGTTGTTGAATAATAAATTATTAAAAAATATTGAAATTAAATAAAATTAAAATCAATATATGTATAAATAATTGTGTTATAAGTAACAAAAAAATATTTTAAAATTAATAATAAATTCGGGTTGGTTTGGGTTGGTTTGGGTTATATTAGGTGAACCCATGAACCAACCCAACCCATAAAATTTTCATTTATTTGAACCCAACCCAACCCAAAAAAGTTGATAATCCAACCTAAACCACACGGGTTGGGTTGGGTTGATCGGTTTTTTTGGGTCATCAAGTTTTTTGAACACTCCTATATATTGGTAAAGAATTTTCTTCTAACTCCTTTAGCATCCATTCTTAACTTACCTCTCAATCCTATTGAGATTAATATGACCTAGTCTTAGATGCCAAAGATGAGCATTTTCCTTTGGAGAAAACTTTATTCTTTTGTTTTGTGTGGTTGTAGTGTTGAACACTTCAACATTATGGAGCATTTTAGATACTAACGGCCTTTGTACATATAAGTTACTTTCATTTGTTACATAATATATATCAACACCATTTTTCGAGACAAACGCTTTATCACGAATAAAAGATATATTATTAAGGTGTTCTAACAAACATGGAACTGAAATCAAGTTCCTCTTAAAATTAGGAACATAGTAAACATTGTCCAACAATATAAATTTTAAATTGAAAATTAACTTTAAGCTCCCAACTACAACTGTCGAGACGACCTTTCCTATTCCAACTCGTAGAGTCATCTCTCAAGCTTCAAGCTTCTTTTAGGAACTAGTTTCCTGTAAAGAAGTATAAATATGGTTAATGGCTCTTGAATCAAGTATACTGGTACTATTATCATTTTCCACTAAACACATTTGTAGAACCAGTAAATTATATTTACCTTCTTTTGCCTTCTTCTTTTCGGCCAAATATTTAGGGCAATTTCTCTTCAAGCCCATTTTGGTTGCAATGGAAGCAGGTTCTTTTGCAGCTTCGACGTTTTTGCCTTCTGAACAGTAGCAACAGTGGTGGTTTAATTCCCCTTTCCACCCTTTTCCTTCTTCCACTTCTTCAAACGAAAGAAAAAGGAGGTATAGACCTAGTCTTAGAGGTCGAACCTTTATGGAACTTCTTGTTGGAGAAGACAACATTTTCCTCCCTACTGGTTCTTTTGACTTTCTTTAAAGACTTAAAAGTCTACAGCTTTTGAGAAAGGTGGTAAGGTTGTAGCCAATTTTTTTCATAACACAATTACTATGGAATTATAGGAAACTATCTGGCAGAGATTCCAGAATAAATCTCACTTGACTAAACTCATTTATGAGACATCCATTCATCTCGGCGACATTGAAATTAACCATCATGTTAAGAACGTGTTCCCTAAAAAATGATCCTTCCATCATCCGTACATTGAAGACGAACTTAAGAGCATCATGCATGGCTTGGGAGGAAGGTTTTCCAAACATGTCAAGTAGTGATTCCATGATCTCGCATGTAGTGATCATGGTCTCATGCTTTTTTATCAGGACTTTAGTTAAGCCTGCCAAAATGTAGAGTTTGGCCCTATCATTTCCCTTGATCCACCTCTCATAAGCATCACGAACATTTCGTGACACATTGGGCCTAGGGACTGGAGGGCATTCCTCCGTCAGAATGAATTTAAGGCCGTCTATGACTAAGACAGTATCTATCGTATTCTTCTAAGTTGTATAATTTTCTCCAAATAACTTTTTAGCTTTAAGAAGATTCAGTGTAGCGCTAGCCATTTTGCTAATATAAAGTAAATTACTTATATTAGAAACTTATGCAAAAATTCATTTTAATCCAATCAATTTAGCAAAAGAAATAATGAACCCCAACATCATTTTATTTGCAATGATACTTCAATGATTTAGAATAAATGCTACCTCAAGGCGAACAATTACTCCTTCACTAAACTAAGACATTATCAATCAAATATTACATCAGAATAACTCTTATTTCTATTTAATTACCATTGATTTAGTCTAGAAATCATTAACTACATCAATGTTTTCTTGTAAGTGTAACCCTTCATTTTCAACCCTATAATCCCGCCCCAACGAGTCTGCCTCAGGGTAGAATGTAATTAGTGCAATTGATTGTGGCGATCTGATCCATTTCTGGAGTTTGTTATGTCCCTTTCCCATGCAAACACTTTCCTAAGGAGGATGTTCCCAAGACGTCACGAGGCCGAGCATGGAAAAAATATTTCAAACCAATAAAGGAGACCGCAATACGTGTTGACACACGTTCTTCTCCCACTTACTATAAATACTTTCTCCATTCACCTCGATATTGACCCATGCAAACACCTTCTTAAGGGAGGGTGCGCCCAGGGCACCACGAGACCGTGAATGGAAAAATAACATATCATATACATATTTTTCCTCCCATTAAGTGTTTTAAAAAAATGGGTTTGTTAACTCAGAAAAATCTGGGTAAATAATTTAACTAAGTCCTTGTTAATTTGCTTAATATGATGTTTATATTGAATATTTTAACAATATGTAATCTTATTTATTAAACTCTTTAATAAATAAAAACAGTTATTGCATGCTTATAAAATATTTGACTAATTCACCTCCCAGGTTGGTTTCGGTTCCCAGGTAGTGATATTTCGTTTCCATCAGCTTAAATACCTCAACCTAGATAGAACGTTCCTTAGACAAAGGTCCCTTATAGGTAATTATTTTATAAATTTAATCTTTTACATAATTCATTTTAATCATATTAAAACAAATTTAAAGATTAACCTATTTCTAATCATATTAAAAATACCTTTACATAAGTCTAGATGAATCAATTTTTAACCATTTAAAATTAATTTGGATCTATGTTTGCATGCAACTCTTGATTATAGATTTTAATCTAGTTCATTGAAGTTATAACCATTATAAAATAATGAAATTATTAAATCCAATAATTTGCATATAATATTATTGATCAAATATAACAATTCTATTTATCCAAGTAATGTCATGCTCAATGCAAATTTTATTTTCATCCAATAATAATAACACTTATAAGTATCATCCATGAAAATAAACATACATATTCATTTTCATTAAACAATGTAGTAATTATATTATTACTAATGGAAATAATTCACATGCTATCATACTATAAAACAATTAATCACACAACCATATAATGTAACACTTATATTGAAAAAGATGAATGAAACATGTTTATCCTAACATGAGATTTCAAACTATTTGACATACATTATGCATATTATTAATTTAGTCATCCATCACATGCAAAATTAAATTAAAATGCTAAATAGAGTGAATTTGGCACCCTTAAAAAATATTGATTAAATTAATATAATTAATTTATCTTAATCTAATTAATTAAAATAAACTAAAGTACAAAAGACAAGGAAATTCGCTGCCAAAACCTGGAGGAAGACTCAAACCTGCAACTTCTTGGATGGACTGCCACGTGCGAGCCTCGCTTCGTAGCGTCGCAACGCTACGGAAAATCCTCGTGTCCGTCTCACATCGGAGTGTCACGACGCTGCATCACATAATACAACAATTTGCTTCAAAATTGCATCGAAATCATCCGTTTTTCGTCCCGATCACCAGCAACACTTGCAAAACTTATGACTCGAACTTATAGACTCGATTACTGAATTAAATGCCCAAAAACAATAGGCCCTTACTGTTGAGCTTGATGCACTAAATCTTGTTTGGTCCTGTAGTTTGTAAACACATGTATGAACAAACACTTTGTGATTTATAATATATGATATTTTATTCACTCCAGTTTATGAAATATGAGATATTTTAGTTGCATTAACCACAAACCAATAAACTAAGATCTCTGATTATCGTTGTAACTTAAGCATGTATGTGGAGACATACAAGTGGATCGTGCTTTAAGTGATAACCTAAAAGGTCTATAGTATATGGATTAAGGAGGGATGCCTTATCCTGGTGACACTATGAGTGTTGCCTGATTTGTAGGTGTTACAAATGTTGTAAAGTGCTACAAATGATCTGATCCTGATCATTCGTGTATTAGACATGCGAGTGGGATACTCTATACAACGGAGTTTGTATAAGACCGGACCACGAAATTTTTAGTCTCTTTATATAACGCCGTTCATAATTGAGACTTTCATTTCACTGGGATGACCATAAGTAACATGACCTTAATCCTGAGTGAGTTGTGAATGACCTTCTATGAGGGCCGTCATTTGATTTGCATGGGTGAGAATGGCCAGATCGCCGACTCAACAAACCTACCATTTTAGGGATTCGTCTGATTGGGGAATTGGGAACTCAGCTACACAATATGGAATCCTCCTTCCCCAAAGCAGGGGTAAGTAGATAAATTGCTCCTTTAAGGGTTGATTTTGGGTGCTGAACAATGTGGCACCACATATTTTCTTGGCCCGAGAAGGGTTTAGTCATAGTGGAACTATGATATATTGTTCATTAGAAGGATCAGTGGTACTTAAGGAGTTAGATGTAACTACAGGGGCAAAATGGTAAATTAGCACAGCTGTACTTACGAGTGATTTTTGAAGGGTGATCGTACTATTGATTGGTTATATCTAATGGATACAAATTTATCTATAGTGCGAAGAGTGTAGTTGTCGGTTTTTAATGGAGTGTCTGGCAGTTAACTGATGGTGGGTATCGTGATTAAAGAGTTTAGTCAATTATTCACGTACCGTTGGAGCTTTAAGCACAAGTACATATGATCCCTTAGTAGCTCAATGGATTCAAGTTAAGAATCAGTTTTTGGTGTTAGTTTGAAATGTTTCAAATAAACAAGAGGAAATTTGATATATATGATATAATTAAATTAATTTCAATTATATATGAATAATTGATATGATGTATTTGATACATTATTTGAATGGAGAAATTAATATAAATATGATTTATATTAAATGTCATAAAATAGAAAAAGAACTATAGTTTATATGTTGCATATGATGCAATATTAAAACTATAGGTTATAAATATAATATGATAAGTTAGTTATTATATTTATTTATAATTTATTAATTATGAGATAATTGATAATTCTTTTTCTCCAATAACTGACTTAGTGGGTGATTACATAGTTATTAAGGCAAAGTGGATAAAATGAAAAATAGTTTTTCAGATTCATTCCACACGAAAAAAAGTTATTAGATAACCTTCGAGAGACTAAACGATTGACTATCGAGTTCATAATACGATAGTGTCTTTTACTATACGATCGAGCATCGAGTCTATGCGATAGACTTCCATTTGCTACACGATCGTTCTATCCAATACTTGATCATTTACTCCTTCATTTCCTCCTTCCCTCTATCCAAAATCATACAGAGCCCACAACTCCTGGATTCTCACATCGAGAATACCAAAGTAATCTTGTGGTGGTTTCGATTTCTATTCAAGGATCGAGTTTTACTTGTTGGTAATCGAGAAAGTTCCAGTTGTTCGTTGCGTTCATGCTAATCATTGCTCTCGTGACTGAGCGAGGGAAGTACGTGAAGAAAGGGTTCTTCAAAGGTATTGTTTTCTTGATCCCTTGTAATTTTGTTAAGAAGCATGCTATAATTTATCTTTAATGCATAATCATTTTTGTATGATTGTAAATGTTTATGTTCTTTCACAATGGAGTTTGGAACGATCCGTTTCTACTCATAGGTCCTCTACTTTTAGTGTTCCTTCAATTGGTATCAGAGACAGGTTGTTTTGATATTCCAAATTCCATTGCTGTATTGAATTTCTTTTACAGTCTTGGTGGGTTTTATGAATTCTGCAATGCGTTTAAGTGTTAAGTGTAGTTTTGAATGTGGTTGATGGATATTTACAGGATAATTACCTCTGTTTAAGCTTTCTTTACATTTCCATAAGTTGATTTGTAAGGGCCCCTACGTTTTTGGACATAATTAACATGCTATCGAGTATGTATTCAAGTTGTTGTTTTGCTTGAGTCGTTCGTGATGAAGATTCAGACGCATGGAGATGTTGTTCGCTTCGAGGGAGAAGATGAATCATTGGTCGCATCTGTAGCCCAAGCTAAACGATCATTTAGATTTGGCTATGCGATCGTGTAGTATTTGCTAAACGATCACATAGCTAATGCTACACGATCGAGTAAAGAGTTTACTCGATCATGTTGCATTGGCTACTCGATTGCGTAGACGCTTAGGGTAAATGATCGCTTAGTATATGATACTCGACGCATGGCATGTGCGCATGCTAAACGATCGTGTAGGCTAACATGCTCATCGCATAGTTCCTAGCTACACAATCACTCGGTATACAATACTCGACGCTTGCTACTCAATCGTTTAGACAATCATACTCATTGCATAGTCGTTGTCTGCATGATCGTGTAGCATGCATTACTCGATGTGTGTTGCACGATCGCATGGACTTTCATGCTCATCGTATAGTCCTTAGCCATGCGATCCACCCTACATGATCGTTTATACTTGATAGGCATTACTCGACGATCTGAAGAAGATGCTACACGATCAAGACCCAGTTCGCCTATTTGAACCGGTTAACTCGATGATTTTTGTAATAGTTAGCTTTTCTTTCCGGTTTTGAGGCTAATTATCCCGGTCCATCAATTTTTAATGAATGTACATGTGATGTATGTTTAATTATATGCCATAATGTATGTCATACAGTTTTAAAACCCACCATAGGTTATGCATTTATTCATGCATCATCTTTAAATTATAAGTGTTATAATATAGTATTTTGCATGATTAAATTATATTAAATCATGCTCATGCATCATATAATATAAGAGTTATAATATATGCATGCATTAAAGCATATTCAAGCATCATCTTTATATTATAAGTGTTATAGTATAAGGGTGTATGTTAGCATGTATGCTTAGTTCATTACTTGTTATATAAAAGTTATATATTAGTAATGAATGAATATTTCATGAAGCATGATACTTAGGTTTATTTATAAAAGTTATAAATACCTTGTGGATGTCTAGCTTAGTGATAACGGGCAGAAATGCATGTTATTATAATGCTAAGTTAGTAAACAATGCAGGGTTGCATTGATAAAATATATAAGATTGCGTCCAAAAAGAATTAAGTTCATAATATTGCGTTCGCATGCATTCATCGCATGAAAATAGTTAACTTTTGTATTTTTGTGTAGAATATGCGTTGACGCAAGGCGTAAAATGCGATCGCAAGAAAGCAACAGTCGAACGCAGCGTTACCGCAAGGCTTTGCGGTGATTTGTGCTCACAAATATCTACTCAAGAAGGATTGCCGCATAGATCCGGTGCAACTTAGTGGGCGCATCTGGGTGAAAAGCATAATAAATCATGATGGAACAGAAGGCTGATGACGGTCGATTCCGAATTAAGTTGACAAGCCGCTAACAAACTACTGTAGCAAGTACACTTAACTTTTCGGTGACAAATATTCGGAGCATCAGACAGAGAATTAATGCCATCCTATTAGTGTAATCATAAGAGAGAAGAAGCCTTTCACTCCGAAGCTCTATAAATACCGAAGGCAACCTTCAGTGAAAGGGCTAGTTGAGTTTGGATAGTTAGATAATTTTCCCTTAGATAGAATAACCTTGTTCATAGTTTTTTTGTCACTTAGAAGCCGGAGCGAGAGAAGGGAAGAGACGCCGAAAGATCGCTCTGGTCAGCTTGAGAGAGAACCCAGAGGTGTGGAAAAGTAGAGAGAGGGTCGACTCTCGCGAGAGCGAGACTATCTTTTGAATAGAGTAGAGAAGAATAGTGTAAAAGCCTTGAGAAGCAAGAGATTGCTACCAGGCTCTTTATTCTCATTTCGCATTGTTATTTTGTATTTCATCTCTATATCTATAAAATGGAACTTGTTTATCTACATCTGTTCACTCTCTTAAAAGCACGCATGAGTAGCTAAATATATCGAATGGGTTGAGAAGAACTAAGCTAACATGACCTAGGATCTTCATTGCATGTGATTATCTTGTTTTATGTTGCGCCCAACATACCTTTAGAGCTACTCGAGAGAGAGTCTAAAAAAATAACCGAACACTTGAGAGAGCTAGGTTAGAATCTAGACTCGAGAGAACAAGATTAGATTTTCATAGACGAGAGATAGGGACTTAGAGATAAGCTTTGTTTGCCAACATGCATCGCATGCACCCTAGAGATAGGTTATGATATTATGTGGTTGCCTTGTATGAGTGTATGTGTGAATGACCATCTTTTCTGAGTATCTTGACTGGAAGTACTACTCGCTTTAGTTGACACATTCTTCTAACCTTTTCTCGATAGATCAAAATGACGTCTTCATTTCTGCTCTCACAGGTGAAGATACCGTCTAGCATGCTTTAGCTAAATGCAGATATCTCTTTAACACAAATTAAGTACTCATTTAATTCATATTAACTACCATGGGATTAAGAAGACATCATGGAGAAAGTGATTCACGGAGGAACGAAAGTAGATAAAAAATGGAATATGAAAGCAATCAAAACATTTAATATATCTATTAAGCGTTTGATACATGGTGTGTGAATGAAAAGATAAAGAAGGTGAAATACAATGATGAAAAGAGGTAGAACAAATACAAACAAGCACCAATGTCTTGGCACCAATTCGGGTGGAGATCTGCTTGTCGAATTGGATGGATCAGATGGATGGATGATTTTCCCTCTCAGGCTTGCTTAACAAGTAGTAGGGTTCTCGACACAGAGCTTCTCGACGGGTATTCGGCAGAATAGAACTGAGACTCACCTCTCGACCTTGTCTCGTCTTCTTCCCGGATTTCTTCAGTTAAGCACCCAGCTCAGCCTTTTTTCTCAACACTTTAGCAGCAATTAGCCCCGTATCCAGTAGCATATGTTTTCTCTGAAATCTATGGGGTATTTATAGGTGAGGATCTTTGACTCTGGCCTTGTGGTCCCCACTTGTTGTTATGGAAATTCCAAAGATGGAGGGATATTACTCCTTTTGTTATGCAATCAGATCATCAATTCTGCACAACCGTTAGTTGTACACGTGTCTCCATCCTCCGCTTTTGCGTTGCTCAACTACATCTTTCGATCGTGATTTCGCATTCGATGATTATTTTTACTACCGCATGCAGTTGAAAGTCAACTCTGGATCGACTATCGCATTGCACTGTCATTGCATTAATCGTCTCTTCATTGTTGATTGACAGGCGCATTGCGATAGAGATGCGTTGATCAGTTCTTCTTGAGCCTTGAGCACAAACGGTGACTTGGTTTCCTGCAAAACAGAGTAAAATCTTCTTTTCTTCCATCTTAAAGATGTTAGTAGGTATAATTGTGATAATTCATAATTATTGTATTTCGAAGCTAATTTTCATACAATTGATGCATATTTATTCTCTTTTGGCCGCAATATCTAGATAAGCCAGTCTAAATAACTTGTATTTCTACAAGTTATCAGGCGCAATGTGACCGAGATGCATTGTTCAGTTTCTCATTGAGCCTTGATCGCAAGCGGTGACTTGGTTTCCTGCAAAACAGAGTAAAAATATCCTCTTCTACCATCTTGATGATGTTAGTGGGTTTATTTGCGATAATTTATAATTATTGTACTTCTGAGCTATTTTTCATACAATCAATGCATATTTTCTCTCTTTTGGCCGCAATATCTGAATAAGGCAGTATAAATAACTTGTATCTCTACAAGTTATCACCCTACTTTATTCTTTTATACAACAAATCTCTACTCAAAAATTCCTTTATTGTTTTGAAAAGAATGTTTTACCTCTTCATGCAAAAACAACTTGGTGCGTCTGTATGCGGTGGTCTAGTTTGCATCGTTTTATTAAGGATTGTTGATCATGGTTACACCCTTCGTTTTGGCTTGTTCCCACGGGTATCATGTGAACATCCAACTATGGTTGTGTGCCAATCTCAACTTCAACTCTTGATTTTCAGCTAAGTTTAACTTTTCTGGTCAGAGGAGTTGTCTCTTATATTCTTTTATTTTTCTCTCATTTTTTTTTCTTTTCATATTGCGTTGTTCTTGGAAACCCACCTTCGTTTTGGCTTGCTCCCACGGGTGTCATGCAAACATCCAACTACGAGCAAGTTCCTTTCATGACTTAACTCTTATCAGGTTGGGATTTTGATTTTCCCTTGCGCTGACATTGGAGTTTATATGAATTTTTTTTTTTTTTGACAGATGAACGCATTTTCTAATGATAACCGCATCCGCTTGATCGCATCTGCTCAGACCTTCCCCACCCCCAAATTTAGAGATGCACAAGGTCCTCATTGCGTTGTTTTGGACAGAATAGACAAAATACTTAGTCAAAATTTTGAAAAGAAGGTTTGAGCAGAGTCTTGAAGGATAAAAGGTAAAGCAGTGTTATTGCTATGAATTATCTAAGTGTTAGTCAGAAAATACAAAGTGTGGGAAATGTTTCTAAGGGTATGCATATAACTCATCATGGCAGCGCAATGAATAACGCAAAAGAAAAGATAAAGAACATTGCAATGATTGACAAAAGATGATAAATAAGAGGCTAACGCATACAGAAAGAATTGTTACTCAGTTGTATTAAAAATTAACCAAGTATACAAAGAATTACAAATAATGCAATACAAAATTTGAGCATGTACAAAGAATCACGGAATAGCTTCTATACATAGAAATAATGAATGAAATAAAAATAAAAGAATGATCGCAAAAGAATTTGTAGATTTATTGAGGAGGAGGTTCAGGAGGAAGATTTTGTGGAGGAACACGAGAAGCTTCTTCAAACTGTAGATGTTGTTGTAAGTGCGGAGGCACCATGGGGCCATGGAGATAGGCTGTCAAGAAGTTGAAGTACTCATGGTTGCACTCTGCTACTTGTCTTTGGTTCAGGTGGATCGTATAGATATTGCGTTGAATGTTGATCAACACCTGCCTTGTCATCACAACACTGCGTTGCAACTCTGCTTGTTACTCGTTTACCTCCGTTATTCGCTGGCAAAAAAAGACATGTTGATGAGAAAGAAGAGAACGCATATCAACAAGGTCAGCAGCTAGGGTGGCAATGGTGTGCTGCGCTTGTGATGTTTCACCATCAATATTTTGGGGTTGGGCAGAAGTGCCTTCACTCAAATCATGTGGGTCGTTAACATGCGGCGGTGGAGGGGAAAATTGTGGTGAAGATGAAGGGGAAGAGGGAGCTGCTAGATATGTGTTGGGTGAAGCAGGAGCAAGAAGAAGGTTGGTGAAATGTTCAGGGAGTGAGGAAAGAGGTTCTGTAGGAGGGCTTGGAGGGCGAATCACCAAAGGTAAAGGGTCCAAGGGTTCTTGATCTTGCGGTGATGGCTCTTGGACTTTTTCCTTTCCTTTGTCAACCTTGTGCTGTTTCTTGGGCTTTGGTTGCTGCGGCGAATTTAAATCGATGATGGGCCTTTTAGGTGGAAGTTCGGGGCAATGTGGGGAATCTTTGAGAAGCATTCTCAAAATCTTGATGTCGATGAGACCATGTACTTCCGACATTGGTTCTTCTTCAATACCCATACCTAATGAGAGGCATAAGTTTGAGACTGTCCAAGGAAAGAAATATTGGCCTCTTATACGCCCCACAAAACCTCGAATCTACCTTACGATCAACTGGCCCACATCTATTGGAATGCCGCATGCGATGCAATATTCAGCCATGACTCTATCCCTCGAAACTGTTTTGTCATGAGAAGCCGGGATGAGGTTTCACCAAATATACCCAAAGCCACGCTTCTGGAAGCAGTTTATTGGATGCAAGGGTTCTAATGCCTTTCATGGATACCGACCACTGAGTGCCCGGTTGCGTTAATATCTTCAGCGCATCTTCCATTTGTTGTTCTGTGGGATCATCAATGATTTTATTACCCGGTGCATCCGGGATGTCCTTCATTTGATATAACTCATTGATGTCCTTTCCGCTGAAAGGCACTACCTCTCCTTTCATGGTCACTGCATCTTTGGTGCCATGAAGTCGTCCATTATAGAAAGCTCGCACTACCGTTGGAATTACAATGGATGGGCACTGGCAGAATGTTTCCCATCCATGTTCCAGTACAACACTTTTGATTAAGTCCGGTAGTGGCATTGGCGCAGGGAAGAACCCCATTTCCATCATCATATCGTCATTCTCTTTCTTCTTTGATGGGCGTCCTTTGGCCAATGCAGGCTCACTACTTTCCGCTATCGCTTTGCACTTTTCTTTTGTCAGCGCAAGGCGGGATCTTTTTTTTTGTTTTCTTTCCCTTTCCTTGCGTTGTTCTTCCTTCTCCCACTCCGCAATTTCTTTGCTCTTCTTTTCTCTTATGCCCTGAACATTTGCTCTGCGTTTCTTCTCCTTCTTTTCCTTCTTCTTCTTTTCTTCCTCCTCTTCTTCTCTCATTTCTCTTTTGAATTGTTCAGAGACCAGCAAAATGTGCTATTCTTCCTCGAGCCTTATTCTTTCCTCTTCTACCAAGATTGCGTTGTTGTGGCGTACTTCTTCATCATGTAATTTTCTTCTTAAATCGCCTTCTGCGATGATTTGTTGTGTCCGCAACATCTTCTCTTGTTTTTGTTCCTCTTCTCTTCTTCTCTTCTCCTTCTCTTCTAATGCACTTTGTAAATATTGTGGGTCGACTGTTGACCCTTGCGGCACATTCTCCTTACGACGTCGCATAAGGGGGTGATGTCTAAATCTTCTCCATCATCAGTCACAACCATTCTTATTTATGTTGTTTCTTCTTCAGGTTGCGCTGATTCTCTATGTGCACTGACACCCCCCATCCACCCTTGCGGTGGTTGATTCTCCGTCGACTTCTAGGGCTCTCAGCCCTTTTTCTCTTTTCTTCCTTCTTCTTCAGGCGCTTCTCCTCCTACCTGCGTTCCCTCCTCTCACTCGTTTTTCTTTCTTTCTTCTCCTTCCTTGGCTATTGGCTTCTTCATCACCTTCTTGCCCTTCTCTCCTTGTCTTCTTCTTCTTCTTCTCCTCAACCATTTTAGGCTGCTTCTCCGCCACCGCTTCCTTCAAAGCAACCCTGATGAGTCCCTCATTGGATTTGTTTGGAACAGTTCCTTAGATCCAAACGACGGGCGCTTCCTTCTCGAAGCTTCCTCCATCTCTTCCTTCAAAGGTAGTGCTGATTATAACAACCCCAGCTTTGAGTAGCCTTCCTTCCTTCTCCATATTACTCAAATACTCTCGAAACTCTCCTTGTCGTCTCTTCTCTTTTTCTTACCTTTCAGAAAGACAGTGTTTTTGGGAGTGAGAGGCACTACTCTCTTCTTAGGCCCTCACTGATTTGTGAGTGTCTAGGAACTGTTAGAAAGGCTTTTTGCCGAGTTTTCTCGGAACTCGAGGATGTGGTTTTGGTTGGCCGGCAAGGCGACGGTTGCTGCATCAAGGGTATGCCGCTCCTCTTTTGCAGATGATTTGGGCTATGTTTGAGGGTTGATGAGGGTAAAGTAGATTGAATTGGGTAAGACTGATCGGCCATGTTGTTACTGAGTGATAAGAGCGTGGGAAGGCTCTTAGGGTTTTTAGGAAGGAAAAGTTTACCGTCTGGATGCAAAGGATCTGCTTTAGAGGGTACTCATTTCGCAAAAAGGACTTCAAATTAACGACCTGAAGAAGGTGAGGTGACGAAATATTATAGGTTTGGCCTTAATGTGTTTCCAACGCAAATTATGCTGTGGCAGGCCTCTGTTTTACGGTACATTCAAAAAAGCCTGCCACCGCGCTCCTCCTCACATTTATGAATTAGCAGAGATTTAAGATACATTCCTTTCATCTGCGAATATCTCCATTTCCTTGGGATAGCCTAAAACGATTGGACTACTCTATTTGCAAATATAGATATTTGTCTTTGTGTTTTATTCGGATGGGCGCGAAGGTTAATTATTTAATGCGAATGCCTTCATATAACACAAATGCATAGTTTGCAGAGGACGGGCAACAACGCATGTATCAGCGCAATGCACCCCCGGGCTCAACGTATTTCTGGAGGATGGCGCATTGTATTTCTACTGGCGCAACACTACTCTCAACATAGTGTGTTTTCACTAAGGATGGGAAAAAAATACATACTGAGCGAACACACCCCTCATCGCAATGCATTATGAGTAGGATGGACGGAAAAGTGTATCTCGTCATCGCAAGATGACACCCATATCGCAATGGTACCGGGTTGTTTGATTTATTATTATTTTATTTTTATTATTTTTTCATCAACAAGTCGCTAACTTTGCGGTATTTTACTTTCTCTTATTACATTTCACGGAAAATTAAGATAACGCAATTAAAACAGAAAAGTAAGGGAATTGACAAAGCACTAAATTGACGCAATCGCAATAAATGAAAAGTTAATTATAAGCCAATAAATCTATTTAAGAAAGAGCATAATAACGTATGCAAAGCAATAAAGAAACATTTAACATCAGATTTTAGAGATCTGATTGAAAGAAATTTTAGCATATTACCGATCTACACTTTGTAGCGGTCAATCTTGCTGCACAATGCCATCAAGACATTGTTCACCTCCTTGCGTCATCCCACAGTGTTATAGGAAAAGATATAATCTAGTCCTTCAAGAGTCATCATAGGTATGGAGAATGCGGTCACATTTCTTTCTCGATTGTGTTCCTGGAGAAAATACACTTCTCTAGGTCAGTTTAGAATTTCTGCATCGGTCTTTCCAGTACTATAAACTAGCTTTGCTCTTTCGCGATAAACAGACAGTACAAAAGAGTATCTGTCCTGCAATACCACAAAACTATTCAACACGAACCATTACCAATCCCCAGCAACGGCGCTATAAACTTGTAGCAATACAAATGGAATGTTATGCTGCGTTATCGCTTATGCACACTACTGATATTAAACTTGATGACATAAAATTTAATCTTTTTATCTACTCTAACGCATGGCTAATGAATGAAACGAATGATGTGCTAAATATGCGCTAAAGATCTTTCGCAATAAAGAGAGTTTCTATGCGATACTACGTCTAAGTATATGTGTTGTTAATGATATGCTTGTAGTATGCGATGTAGTAGTGTGTGTCACAAGTTTCCTTGCGCTGAAACCAAGTGTAATTCCAACGCAAGTTTCTCAGAATAATCCGAGGTCGAACATAGGGATTGTTTTCGTTAATGCGCTACTATTGTGATTCATGCAACCGGTTTTTAACAATGAATAAAGAATTTGGGTTTATACAGAAATGTAAATTGCGGTGAAAGTAAAATTGCGTTAATAAAATAAATCCTAAACTAATATGATACATGATACAAGATACATGATACACGATAATGAGGTCGAGAACTGACTGTGAAGTTGTACAATGTTCGATGTATGCGATGGCAAGTCTTTATGAATGAAGCAAAAAGAGAAAAAGTAAATAGTAAAAACATCGCAAGTTTGTCAATTGCGTTAAAGATGCAACTAAGGTTCCGCTTTCCCTTAGCGTACACCTCTCGGTGATCGGCCGCGTTCCCATATCTCTATGGTAAAACAGGGATGAACGTGATGAACGCAAGGTTGTTTCCATCTTTGGAAATGCTTCTTTCTTTAGTTAACGCATTCTTTCAAACTTCTCTCGATAGGCGGAATAACATCTTCACTCCTGCTCTCACAGGTGAAGAAGTCGTCGAGCATGCTTTAGCTAAACTTAATTATTTCCTTAACACAAATTAACTTACTCGCTTAATTCTTGTTATTTACCCATGGGACTAAGAACACATCATGGAGAAAATGGATTATGAATGTATGAAAAGAGATAGAGAGATGACAATGGAAATTATCATAACATTTAATACCAAAATTAAGTGTCTGATACATGTTGTGAATGAAAGATTAGAGAAGGTGAATACAGATGATGAAATAGAGATTAGAAACAAATACAGAATGAGTGTCAACGTCTTGACATAGATTCCGAACGGAGATTATGCTTGTTGGTGTGTGGAAGTAATGGAGAGGAAAGCTTCCCTATCAGGCTTGCTTTCACGGTAGAATTGACCTTCGCACAGAGCTTCATCTTTTGGATTTGGAAGGATTCTCTGCTCGGAGACTCACCTCTCGGCCTTGTCTCGTGGTTCACTCAGATCTACTTTGGATAGTCGCTTCAGACCAGCCTCTCTCTCAGAATTAGTATATGCACATCTCTATGTATTCATGTATATATTTCAGTGAATTTGCAGAAGCTATTTATAGGTGAGGCTTGGCTCTTTGAATGTGTGGTCCCCACTGTATGGTTATGGCAGTTCCTGAAATGGTGGAATGAGAAATTCCTTCTGTTATGCAATCAACCCGTTAGAAATGCACAATTGAAAGCTGTACACTTGTCAGAATCCTCCGCAAATGCATTGCTCTTTACATCTTTGATCGATCACCGCATGCGGTGTTATTTTTTATTACCACATTCGGTTGAAATTGTGTTGATCGCTAGAGCTCTTGATCGATTGTCGCATGCGCCGTCATTGCGTTGATCATTTCTTCATTCTCGATTGATGGGCGCAATGCGACGAGATGCGTTGTTTATTTTGCTTTTGGGCCATGAACGCATGCGGTGACTGATTTCCTACAAACAGAAACTGAAACATTCTATTCTACCATCACAATGGTGTTAGTGGGTGTATTGACGACATTTTATAATTTTCGCATTTCTTAGCCAATTTCTATACTATCAATGCAACTTTTCTTTCTTTTAGCTGCAATATCTAAATAAAATAGTATAAATAACTTGTATTTCTACAAGTTATCACTCCTGAAGATCAAGAGAAAACCACATTCACCTACCCTTATGGAACATTTACATTTCGATGCATGCCGTTCGGTCTATGCAATGCGCCGAGTATATTCCAGAGGTGTATGATGGCCATCTTTTCTGAGTATCTTGAAGATTTTGTAGAAACTTTCATGGATGACTTCTTGGTGTATGGGCAAACATACGAAGTTTGTTTCAATAATCTAGTGAAGATACTGCGGAGATGTGAAGAGATGAACTTGGTTCTGAACTGGGAGAAATGCTACTTCATGGTGAAGGAAGGTATTGTGCTTGAGCATAAAGTCTCCAAGGATGGGCTGGAGGTGGATAAGGCGAAGATTGAGGTGATTGAAAAGCTCCCACCTCTAGCAAATGTGAAGACTGTCAGGAGTTTCTTAGGACATGCAGGCTTTTATCGATGTTTTGTGAAGGACTTTTCAAAGATTGCATGATCATTGAGTGCGTTGCCGGAGGCAGAAAGAACGTTTGACTTTGATGACCAATGCTTCAACGCATTCAAGTTACTGAAGAACGCATTAATAACCGCACTTGTGTTGATCGCACCAGACTAGACACAGCCCTTTGAACTAATGTGTGATGTGAGCGGTTATGCGATGGGGGAAGTCTGGCGCAAAAGAAGAAAACAATGCTACACACCATCAAAATTCTTTTTTTAAAAGCGAGGATAAATAAGGAAAAAATTTTCAAAAAAATATTTTCCTTTTTTTCAAAATAAGATCATGCAAGTAGAACCTTGAACCCTGTTCAAACAAATTACACTACCACAAAAAAAGAATTGTTTGCGGTGATCTTTGCACTGGAAAAATTCAGAGCTTACTTGCTAGGATCTAAAGTGATCATTCATACTGACCACTCAACGATAAAATATTTGATGACTAAGAAAGATGCAAAGTCGAGATTGATTCGATGGGTTCTTATCCTTCAAGAATTCAACATGGAAATGATTTATCGCAGGGGGACAGAAAACCAGGTTGCAGATAGTTTGTCAAGATTAGAAAATCCAGAAGTCGACCGCAACCAGTCAGAGGTGAACACAAGCTTCCCAGACGAGCAGTTGTTTTAAATTGAAAAGTTACCTTGGTATGCGGACGTGGTCAATTTTTTGGTTTGCGAACAATTTCCCGAGGACTACACAGCCCATTAAAAGAGGTGGCTCAGACATGAATGTAAATCGTATTATTAGGATGAGCCAAATCTTTATAAGAGGGGATCGGACCAGATTTTGCACCTATGCATACCAGATGCTGCTCACCAGCGCATACTATCACAATGCCATGACTCGCCATATGGAGGACACTTTGGAGGCCCACAAACTGCAACAAAGGTGTTACAAAGTGGATATTTTTAGCCAACTTTATTCAAGGACGCAAGAGACTATGCAATGAAATGCGACCGATGCCAACGCATGGGAAACATTTCATGAAAGCATGCGATGCCCATAAACATCATCTTAGAATTGGAACTATTCGACGTCTGGGGTATAGACTTCATGGGACCATTTCCACCATCAAATTGTCACAAATACATTCTATTAGTCGTCGACTACGTTTCCAAATGGGTAGAAGCGGTATTGTGCATTGCAAGCGATGCAGCGATAGTCTCCAAGTTCTTGAGGAAGAATATTTTCACTCGTTTTGGCACTCCACATGCCATAATAAGTGATGAAGGCTCTCACTTTGTTAATCACATCATCAACAAATTGCTGCTCAAATATAATATCCTTCATAAGGTGGCCACCGCGTACCATCCACAAACAAATGGTCAAGTTGAAGTGTCCAACAGGGAAATCAAGCTGATATTAGAGAAGGTGGTAAAACCTTCACGCAAAGATTGAGCAATGAAGCTGGACGATGCCTTGTGGGCATACAGAATCGCCTATAAGACACCTATAGGCATGTCCCCCTATGTGCTGGTGTTCAGAAAGGCATGTCATTTACCGCTTGAAGTGAAGCATAAAGCAATGTGGGCAGTGAAAAAGCTCAATTTTGACTTAAAGGCCGCAGAGGAAGTGATAACGGGTAGAAATGCACGTTATCATAGTGCTAAGTTCTTAAACAATGTTGGATTGCGTTGATGAAATATGTTAACTTACGTCCATTAAGCATCAATTTCATAATATTGCAGTTGCATGCATTCAGCACATTAGAACAGTTGATCTTTGTATTTTTGTGCAAAATATGCGTTAACGCAATGCAAGAATTGTGATCATAGGAAATTATTGGTCGAGTGCAACTTCACCGCAAGGCTTTGTGTTGATCGTGCTCGCAAACATTCGCCCAAGAAGAATCGCCGCAACTTGGTCAGCGCAACATGGTGGGTGCATCTGGGTGAAAGGCCAATTAAACGCAATGGGACAAAAAGCTGATGATAGTTGAATCCAAATTAAGTTGACAGCCGATAACGGTCACAAAGCATATTCAGTTTTTTCGGTGACAATTATTCGGCGCATCAGTTAGGAATTAAAGCTGTCCCATCTGTACAACCAGGAGAGAGAAGCCGCCTTTCTCCATGGGTGCTCTATAAATACCAAGTGCACAAAAAAGGGGTTAACCGGTTCGCCGTTTTAACAATCTTTTGTTCCACAAGTTCATGCCACTATCCATAGTTTCCCTTTTCCTTTTAAGTTGGAGCAAGAGAAGAGTGATGGCACCGGAGATCACTAAGGGAAACTCGAGAAAGAACCTTGAGGCGTCGGAGCAGAGAGCGAGCCAACTCTCGCGAGAGCGAGATTATCTTTAGAGCACGAGTAGAAAAACAGTGTAAACGCCTAGCAGTAAGAGATTGCTATCAAGCTCTTTATTCTATACTTGTATTGTTATTTTGTACTTCATCTTCATATTTATACAATGGTAGTTCTATTTCTACATCTGTTCATTCTCTTTATATGCATGAGTAGCTAAACTAGTTAAATGGGTTGAGAAGAATAAGCTAACATGGCCTAGGAAGTACATTGCCTTCGATTGGCTTGTTTTATGTTGTGCAAAATACCCTTTAAAGTTACTCGAGAGAGAGTCTAAAGAAAGAATCTAATGACTCGAGAGAGCTAGGTTAGAATCTGGACTCGAAAGAGCAAGATTAAACTTGCATAAACAAGAGATAGGGACTTAGAAATAAGCTTTATTTGTTAACTTGCATCGCATGCATCCTAGAGATAGGCATGATATTATGTGGTCGCCTTATTTATGTGTGTGCTATCTTGTCATCGCATAAATAAGAATAGAGGCTTATGTGTGGTCCTATAGACTTGTCGCATATATCGCATGCGTTCTAGTATTAGAAGCCGTAGCATTCACATCGAGAGATGGTTTACTATTGTATGCATGTTGCATGATCGCAAAGCATGAACGCATTCTAGGAAGTGTTAGCCGAAACCCTTCTCAACCACTTCACTGCATATTCATTGCATCTCCCGTTTACCAACTCTTTTCAAACTCCACCATATTTATTTATTTTATTTTTATCAACGCAAACAACAAACCCAACGATCTATTTATTTATCCGGTTACCGCAAAGTTCTTCATAAAAATTACCAATGCAAATTGTTTTCACAAGTCCCTGTGTTCGACCCTGGACTTACCAGGAAACTCAGAGGAGTTTACATTTGGATTCCGCTGGGAAAACATGAGTGCACAACGCAATTCCATCAACGCATATCATCCACATTTCCACTTCATAAAACCAATCATCAGGAAGCAAGGAAACTTTAGTTGGTCGAGCTTGATGAATGGAGAACTCACGCATATGAGAATGCCAAAATCTATAAGGAGCGTGCAAAACGTTGGCATGACAAACAACTACGTGAGAAGAATCTCCAAGTCGAACAGAAGGTCTTGTTGTACAATTCTCATCTACGACTCTTTCCCGGCAAGTTAAAATCAGGATGGTCTGGTCCTTTCATAATCAGAGAGGTATTCCCGCATGAAGCAGTTGAGTTATCCAATGAGGACGGGACCAACACATTCAAAGTCAATGGGCAAAGAATCAAAATATATCACGGAGGAGACTTGCATCGTGAGAACACCTCCATGTACTTGAGGAATTCTAACTAAAGAAGGAGTGAGCAGTCCCTGCACAATCATGCGATTCTAATTCATCAGGGACGCAATTTTTGTGAAGTATCCTTGGAAACCTTCAATTTATGAACTCAATTCTACCTCTTTATATCCATTATCATTTCTATATCCTTTTACTCCTTCTACATTCTTAAAAAACAAACAAACAAACAACGATTTTGTTAACTCTGTCTTTTATTTGACCCTCTCGATGTTTTTTTGCAATGATCGTGGTAAATGATTGCGGGGGAGCTACATGATAACAAAAGACGCGACTAGTTCGGACAGCCACCACAATCGAAGAAATCGGCTCGCCGCAAAGAAGGTTGCGATCACAAATAGAGCAGGCGACAGAGCAAATTTGGGGGTTGTATCTTTCCTTGACTTTGTTTATTCCAAATTTTGCACTCTCACATCTCATTTTAACTTTGATAATTTTATCACCGCATCCTCTTTAGTCGGCACAATCATTAAACATTGATTAATTTAGTAAGTCACCGCACTGTTTTTCTTTACCAATTATGATTTCGATGATGCAACGCATGCCTCTAGTTCTCATCACAAGCACTAAAATCAACTTACTTTTAGGACAGTTAATTCATGAGATAGTTTTAGAAATTAGTGGTCCACCAGCTTTCTTTCAAACTGACTTTTACGAAACCTCCTAAGAGCATCACATGAATTCTTTCAATCTTTCAACAATGAGGACATTGTTGCATTTAAATTTGGGGGTGCGGTATTTATTTTCAACCTTGCTATTTTTAGACATTCTAAAAAAAATCATAACATTGCAGTTGGATCCTACTCGTAGTTGAATGTCCACATAACACACGTGGGGGCAAGCCAAAATGAAGGTAGGAATCGTTATCATCGCATAAATAAAATGATCGCAACTCCGCTGCCAAATGGGCATGAGTTTAGACTGAGAAAGAGCGCCTTGCTCGTAGTTGGATGCTCGCATAACACACGTGGGGGCAATCCAAAACGAAGGCTAGGCACTTGAATCAGCGTAATGTCATAGAAAAATTATCTAAACTATGAAATGATAAAAATCATTTGAAAACACCCTAGTTGAAAAAAAAATTATGAAATAAATCATGCGATGCCCTGGAAACAAGAAAAGTCTTTTTAAAGGTTAAACTTGCAGTCCTTAAATTTTAGAAATAATTTAAGAAGAGACCTGGATAGAAATTAAAGAGATTTTGGTACATAGGATTTGAATAAGACACCTTGATAAATCTAGGAAAGAAGAAGGCGGCAGACTTTCTAGAGAAAATCTTTAGTTTATGCTTGAAGACAAGCATTGTTTTAAATTTGGGGATGTAATGACGGGCAGAAATGCACATCATTACAATGCAAAGATGTAAAACAATGTAGGATTCCAACGGTAAAAATATGTAAAATCGTGTCCAAAAGCAATAAGTTGATAACATTGCGATCGCAGGCGTCCATTGCATTAAAGCAGCTAATTTACGTATTTTATGCAGGAAAATGCGTTGGCGCAAGGCAGAATTGCGATCCAAGGAATTCAGCATCCGAACACATTAAGAGACTGCGAGCGCAAGGCTATGCGATCGTATGCGTTTGCGAAGGTCTGCTCAAGAAGGTGGCCGCATAGGGATGGCGCATCAAGGTGAAAGCTTAATAAATCACGATGGGACAGAAAGCTGATGACGGTCAAACCCAAATTAGTTGACAAGCCGTTAACGACACACTGTAGCTAGTACACTCAACTTTTCAGTGACAATTAATCGACGCATCAGACAAAGATTTAGTGGCATCCCATCAGTGCAATCATTTGAGAGAAAAGCTTCTTCACCTTGATCTCTATAAATATCGAAGACCACCACCGAAGAAGAAGTTTTTTTTAGCCATATAGAGAATTCACCATACAAAAGTTAGTTGTTGTTCATAATTTTCTTAAACTTAGAAGGCGGAGGCGAGCGAAGAGAGAAGACGCCGGAAGATCGTTCCTGGTCAGCTCGAGAGAGTGCCAGGAAGTGTTGAGAACAGAGAGAGGGCTGACTCTTGCGAAAGCAAGAATATTCTTTGGGGCAGAGTAGAGAAAAACAGTGTAAAAGCCTTGGGAAGCAAGAAATTGCCACCAAGCTCCCTATCTTTATTTCCCATTGTCACTCTGTATTTTGATTTCATTTATAGAATGGAACTTGCATCTCTACATCTGTTTACTCTTTTTACATTACGCATGAGTAACTAAACTTCTGAAAGGGTTGAGAAGGCTAGCATGACCTAAGATCTTCATCTTATGCGATCATCTTGTCTTATGTATGCATCCATCACCCTTTTAAAGCTACTTGAGAGTGAGTCTAAAGAAAGAACCTAGACTTGAGAGAGCTAGGTTAGAATTTAGGCTTGAGAAAGTTAGATTAGAACCGCATAAGCAAGAGATAGAAACTTAGAGATAAGTTTTGTTTGCTAACATGCATCGCATGCACCCTAGAAATAGGTTATGGTTGTAAGCGATCGCTAATAACTTCTAGAAATACAAGTTATTTATACTACCTTATCTAGATATTGTGGCCAAAAGAGAATAGATATGCGCCAATTGTATGAAAATTAGCTTAGAAATACAATAATTCTAAATTATCACAATTAACACCCACTAACATCATTAAGATGGAAGAATAGGAGATTTCTACTCTGTTTTGCAGGAAACCAAATCACCGCTTGCGATTAAGGCTTAAGACAAACTGACAACACATCTCTAACACAATGCGCCCATCAATCAACAATTAAAAGACGATTAACGCAATGACGGCGCAATGCGACAGTCGATCTAGAGATGACTTTCAACCGCATGCAATAATCAAAATAACACCGCATGCAAACACCCAATCGAAAGATGCAGCTGAGCAATGAAAATGCGGAGGATTGTGCCACGTGTACGCCTAACGGTTGTACAGATTTGACGGTCTGATTGCATAACAGAAGGAATAATATCCCTTCATCTTCGAAATTTCCATAACAACAAGTGGGGACCACAAGGCCGGATTCAAAGATCTTCACTTATAAATACCCCATAGAATTCACAAAAAATGATGTTACTTGATACGGGGCTAATTGTTGCTATTATATTGAGAAAAAGGTTGAGCTGAGTGTTAAACTGAAGAAATCTGGGAAGAAGAAGAGACAAGGCCGAGAGGTGAGTCTCAGTGTTAATCTGCCAGATCCTCGCCGCAAAGCTCTATACTCAAATCCCAGCTATCGGTTGAGCAAGCCTGAGAGGGAAGCTCATCCTTCCACACGATCCATCCATTCCGGCAAGCAAATCTCAATCCAAATCAGTGTCGAGACGTTGGCGCTTGTTTGTATTTGTTTCTATCTCTTTTCATCATTATATCTCATCTTCTTTATTCTTCATTCACACACCATGTATCAAACACTAAATAGATATATTGAATGTCTCGATAGTTTTCATTACCATGTATCCCGTTTACAGATTTTCGCTGCCGGAAAGTTCGCGCACAAAAATTGGGCCTCGGGGCACCCCCGCCAAGCTCGATAGCCGTTTGGGGCACCAAACGAGCTCTGTTCCTAAAACCGTCTGCGCGCACGACTTTTTCTCATCGTTCTGAACCCCAGGGTCCATTTTAAGATTTTCGCCCGTCCGAAAGTTCGCACACAAAATTGGGCCCCTAGGCAACCCCGCCAGACCCGATAGCCGTTTGGGGCACCAAACGAGATCCATTCCCAAAACCGTCTACACGCACGGCTTTTTCTCATCGTTCAGACCCCTAGGTCTGTTTTCAGATTTTCGCCCACCGGATAGTCCGCGCACAAACATTGGGCCCCAGGGCACCCCCGCTGGGCCCAATAGCCGTTTAGGGCACCAAACGAGCTCCATTCCCAAAACCATCTGCGCGCACGGCTTTTTCTCATCGTTCGGAACCCCTGGGTCTGTTTTAAGATTTTCGCCCACCGAAAAGTTCGCGAACAAAAATTGGTCCCCGGGGCACCCCCACCGGTTCTGATAGCCGTTTGGGGTACCAAACGAGCTCTGTTGCCAAAATCTTCTGCGCGCACGACTTTTTCTCATCGTTCTGAACCCTTAGGTCCGTTTTCAGATTTTCGCCCGTTGGAATGCTCGCGCACAAAAATTGGGACCCGGCCACCAAACTAGCTCCGTTCCAAAAACCGTCTCCACGCACGGGTTTTTCTCATCGTTCTTAATCCCTGAATCCGTTTTCAGATTTTCGCCCGCCGAAAAGTTCACGCACAAAAATTGGGCTCCGGGACACCCCTGTCAGGCCCGATAGTTATTTGGGGCGACAAACGAGCTCTGTTCCCAAAACCGTCTGGGCACCCCCGCTGGGCCCAATAGCCGTTTAGGGCAACCAAACGAGCTCCATTCCCAAAACCATCTGCGCGCACGGCTTTTTCTCATCGTTCGGAACCCCTGGGTCTGTTTTAAGATTTTCGCCCACGAAAAGTTCGCGAACAAAAATTGGTCCCCGGGGCACCCCCACCGGTTCTGATAGCCGTTTGGGGTACCAAACGAGCTCTGTTGCCAAAATCTTCTGCGCGCACGGCTTTTTCTCATCGTTCTGAACCCCTGGGTCCGTTTTAAGATTTTTGCCCGCCAGAAAGTTCGCGTACAAAAGTTGGGCCCTAGGGCACCCCCGTCGGACCCGATAACCGTTTGGGGCACCAAGTCAGTTTTTCTTTCCTAAAACCGTCCGCATGCACGACTTTTTTCTCATCGTTCGAACCCTTAGGTCCGTTTTCAGATTTTCGCCCGTTGGAATGCTCGCGCACAAAAATTGGGACCCGGCCACCAAACTAGCTCCGTTCCAAAACCGTCCCACGCACGGGTTTTTCTCATCGTTCTTAATCCCTGAATCCGTTTTCAGATTTTCGCCCGCCGAAAAGTTCACGCACAAAAATTGGGCTCCGGGACACCCCTGTCAGGCCCGATAGTTATTTGGGGCGACAAACGAGCTCTGTTCCCAAAACCGTCTGTACGCACGGCTTTTTCTCATCGTTCTGAACCCCTGGGTCCGTTTTTCAGATTTTTGCCTGCCGGAAAGTTCGCACACAAAAATTGGGCCCGGGGCACCCCGCTGGGCCCGATAGCTGTTTGGGGCACCAAACGAGCTCCGTTCACAAAACCGTCTACGCGCAAGTCTTTTTCTCATCGTTCTGAACCCTGGTTCCGGTTTTCAGATTTCGCCCCCTGGAAATTTGACGTACAAAAATTTAGCCCCGGGGCACCTCCGCCAGGCCGATAGCCGTTTGGGGCACAAACGAGCTCCGTCCCAAAACCGTCTGCGGCAAAGCTTTGTATCATTGTTCTGAACCCTAGGTTCGTTTTCAGATTATCGCCCCGCGGAAAGTTCGCGCACAAATTTGGTCCCCGGGCATTCCCCGCTGGGCCCGATAGTCATTTGGGACACCAAACGAGCTTCCATTCCAAAACCGTCTACACCGCACGACTTTTTTCCTCATCGTTTTGAACCCCTAGTCGTTTTCAGATTTTCCTGTCGGAAGTTTGCGCACAAAAAAGTGGGCCTGGGGCATCCCGCCGGGCCAGATAGCCGTTTTAGGGCACTAAACGAGCTCCGTTCCCAAGACAGTCTGCGCGCACGGCCTTTTCTTATTGTTTTGAACCACTAGGTTCGTTTTTCAAATGATTTTCGCGCAACCAGAAGTTCGCGCACAAATTGGCCCCAGCCACCAAACGAGCTCTGTTCCCAAGATCGTCTGCGGCACGACTTTTTCTCATTGTTCTAAACCCTTGGGTTTGTTTTTTAGATTTTTGCGCGGCAAAAAGTTCAACACAAGCAAATTGGCCTCGGGGCACCCCGTCAAGCTCGATAGCTGTTTGGGGCACCAAGCAGCTTCGTTCCCAAAACCGTCTACACGCAGGCTTTTCTCATCGGTTTTGAACCCCAGGGTCTGTTTTAAAGATTTTCGCCCGCCAGAAAGTTCGCGTCAAAAAATTGGGCCCTTAGGCACCCCCGCAAAGCCCGATAGCCGTTTGGGGTACCAACTCGAGCTCCGTTCCCAACAGCGTTTGCGCGGCACGACTTTTTTTTTTTTTTTTTCATCCGTCTGAACCCTTGGGTTCGTTTTTCAGATTTTCGCCGTCGGAAAGTTCGTGCACAAAAATTGGGCCCTGGGCACCCCGCGTCTGGGCGATAGCCGTTTGGGGTACCAAATGAGCTCTGTTCCAAAACCGTCTTGCGACACGGCTTTTTTCTCATCATTCTGAATGTCTGGGTCCATTTTCAGATTTCTCCAAACCAGAAAGTTCGCGCACAAACACTGGGCCCGGGGCACCCCGCCGGGCCTGATAGTCGTTTTGGCAACCAAACGAGCTCCGTTCCCAAAATCGTGTGCGCACGACTCTTCTTATCGTTCTGAACCCCTGGGTTCGTTTTCAGATTTTCGCGCTGCCAGAAAGTTCGCGTACCAAAATGGGGCCTAGGGCACCCCCGGGCCTGCATACCGTTTGGGGCACCAAAACAGCTCCGCTCCAAAAAAAAATTGGGCAAGCAGGTACACCCTGCCGAGCCGATAGTCGTGTGGGGCGGCATAACAAGCTTCGTTCCCAAAACCGTCTTGCGCCACATGCTTTTTTCATCGTTCTAAACCCTTGGGTTCCGTTTCAGATTTTCAACCCCCGAAAAGTTCGCGCACACAAAATTGAGACCAGGGCAACCCGTCGGGCCCCGTAGCCGTTTAGGCAACCGAACCGAGCTGCATTACCAAAACTGTCTGTCCGCACGGTTTTTTCTTATCGTTCAGAACCCTGGGTCCGTTTTTAAATTTTCGCCCGGTAAAAAGTTCGTGGCACAAAAATTGGGCCCCGGGGCACCCCCGCTGCGCCGATAAGCCATTTTGGGGCACCAAACGAAGCGCTCCGTTCTCAAAACCATCTATACGCATCGGCTTTCTCATCATTTTTGAACCCCCTGGATTCGTTTTTCAGATTTTCGCTCGCCCAGAAAAGTTTCGCGCACAAAAAGTTGGGCCCCGGAATTCCCTGCCTAGCCCCGATGAACCGTTTGGGGCATACAAATATGCTCCATTCTCAAAACCATCTGTGAGCCGAATTTTTCCGCATCGTTTTGATCCCTGGCGTCCGTTTTCAGTTTTCACCGTCGGAAAATCGCGCTACAAAAATTGGGCCCTAGCCACCAAATGAGCTCTGTTCCAACGTCTGCGCGCTACGATTTTTTTCTCATCGTTCTGAACCCCTGGGTACCGTTTTAAGATTTTCGCGCGCCGAAAAGTTCAGACACAAAAATTAAGGCCCAGGGCACCCCTGCAGACCCAATAAGCCGTTTGAGGCACCAAAGCGAGCTCCTTTTCCAAAATGTCTGGCGCCGCACGGTTTTTTTTTCACTCGTTCTGAACCCCTTAGGTCCTGTTTTCAGATTTTCGCTCGTTCGGAAAAGTTAGGCACAAAATTGGGTTTAAGGGTTTAGAACGAAAATTAAAACGGAACCAAGGTTCAGACGATGAGAAAAAGCCGTGCCGGTAGACAGTTTTGGAACAGAGCTCATTTGGCTATCCCAAACGGCTATCAGGCCGGCGGAGGTGCCCCGGGACTTCCATTTTTGTGCATGACACTTTCTGAATAGGCCAAAACATCTTAAACGGACGCAGGGGTTTCAGACCGTGAGAAAAAGCCGTGAACGTAGACGATTTATTGAACGGAGCTCGTTTGTTTGCCCCAAACGGCTTATCGGGCCCGGCGAGTGCCCGTGGCCCATTTCTTCAGGGGCAAAACTTTCCGGCAGTGCTAAAAATCTGAAAATGGACCCAGGGGGTTCAGAACGATGAGAAAAGCCGTGCGCTGCCAAATAGTTTTAGGAAGGAGCTCGTTGGTGCCCCAAAATGGCTATTCGGGCTCAAGCGGGGGTGCCCCTGGGGCCCAATTTTTGTGCACGAACTTTTCCGGCGGGCGAAAATTGAAAACGGACCATGGGTTAGAACGATGAGAAAAAACGTACGCGCAGACATCATTAGGAATGAGCACTGTTTGGTGCCCGAACGGCCTATCGGGCCGAAAGGTGCCCCGGGGCCCCAATCTTTTGGTGAAACAACCGTTCGGCGGGCGAAAAATTTGAAAACGGACCATTAGGGGTTCAGAAGCAATGGGAAAGCCTTGCGCAAATACGGTTTTAGGAACGGAGCTCGTTTGGTGCCCCAAACGGATATTGGGCCGAAGGGGGTGCCCCGTTGAGGCAATTTTTGTGCGCGGAATTTTCGGTGGGAAAAATCTGGAAAACGAAACCCTGGGGTTCAGAACGATGAGAAAAGCCGTGTGCGTAGATTGGGTTTTTTTGGAACGGAAGCTCGTTAGGTGCCACAAACGACTATCGGCACCGACGCGGCAGTGTCCCGGGCCATATTTTTTGTTACGCGAATTTTCCGGCAATGCGAAAATCAATAAAACGAACCCATCGGTTTTAGAACGATGAGAAAAAGCTTTACGCGAAATAACGGTTTTGGGAACGGAGCTCGTTTGTGCCCCAAACCGGAATATCGGGCCCGACGGGGTTGCCCCGGGGCCCAATTTTTGTGTGGCGCGAACTTTCCAGCGGCGAAAACTAAAAAACAGACCTGGGGTTCAGAACGAACTGAGAAAAAGCACGTGCACGCTAGACGGTTTTTTTGGAAAGGAAGCTCCGTTTGGTGCCCCAAAACTGGCCATCGAGTCTGGCAAGGGTGCCCCGGGCCAAATTTTTGTTGTTCGTGAACTTTCCGGGCAGGACGAAAATCTTAAAACTTGGCCTAGAAGGTTAGAAACGATGAGAAAAAGCCGTGGCGCGAGACGGTTTTGAGAACAGAGCCTCGTTTGTGCCCCAAAGCGGCTTATCGGGCCCCGACGAGGTGCTTAGGGCCCAATTTGTGCGCGAACAATCCGGCGGGCGAAAATCTGAAAATGGACCCAGGGGTTCGAACGATGAGAAAAAGTTCGTGCGCGCAGACGGTTTTTTGGAACGGAGCTCGTATTGGTGCTTCCCAAACGCCATTGGGCCGCGTGGGGTGCCCGAGGCCGCAATTTTTTGTGCGCGAACTTTTCGGGAGGGCGAAAATCTTAAAATGGACTAGGGGTTGCAGAATATGAAAGCCGTGCGCACAAACGGTTTTTAGGAACAGAGCTCTTTTTTTGTGGCCGAGGCCCAATTTTTGTGGGCGAAGTTTCCGGCTGGCGAAAATATGAAAAATGGACCCAGGGTTCAAACGATGAGAAAAAGTCATGCGTTCAGACGGTTTTGGGGGAAACGGAGCTCGTTTTTGGTGCTCAAAACGGCTATCGGGCCCGAACGGGGGGGCCATGGGGCCCAATTTTTTGTGCACGAACTTTCCGACGGGGCGAAAATCTGGAAAAACAAACCCAGGGTTTCAAGAACGATGAGAAAAAGCCGTGCGTGCAGACGATTTTAGGAATGGAAGCTCGATTGGTGCCCCAAAGGTATCGAGCTTGGTGGGGTGCCCGTGGGCCAATTTTTGTGTGCACTTTCCGGCGGGCGTAAATCTTAAAAGGACCCAGGGGTTAAGAACGATAAGAACAGTCGTGCGCCGCAGACGGCTTTGGGAACGAAGCTTGTTTGATGTCCCCGATCCCGGCTATCGGGCCCGGCAGGGGTGTCCTGGGGAACAATTTTGTGCGCGCAACTTTCCGGCGGGCGAAAATCTTAAAAATCAGATCCAGGGGTTCAGAAACGATAGAAAAAGCCAATGCGTGCAAAACGGTTTTGGTAACGACTCGTTTGGTGCCCCCAAACAGCTATCAAAGCCCGGCGGGGTGTCCCGGGGCTTGCAATTTCTGTGGCGCGAACTTTCCGGCGGGCGAAAATCTGAAAAACGACCTAGCAGTTTAGCAACAAATGAGAAAAAGCCGTGCACGCAGACGATTTTTGTGAACGGAACTCGTTTGGTGCCCTAAACGGCTTTCCGGCCCCACGGGGATCCCCGGGCCTAAATTTTTGTGTCGAACTCTCACGGCTGGCGAAATTCTTAAAACGAACCCAGGGGTTACAGAACGATGAGAAAAAAGCCGTGAGCGCTGACCGATTTTGGGAAACGGAGCTCGTTGGTGCCCACCACAGCTATCGACCTGGCGAGAGTGCCTACGGAGCCCAATTCTATGTGCGGAACATTTCCTGGCGAGCGAAAATCCGAAAACGACCCAGCGTTCAGACGATGAGAAAAGAGTCGTGCGCGCAGACGGTTTATTTGGTACGGAGCCTTCGTTCTGGTGCTCCCAAACGGCTATCGGGGCCCCGCAAGGGTGCCCTAGAGCCCAATTTCTGTGCGCGAACTTTCCTCGGAACGAAATAACGGAAAACGAACCTAGGCGTTCAGAACGATGAGAAAAAAGCCATGCGCGGAAACGGTTTTTTGGGAACGAAGCTCGTTTGGTGCCCCAAATGGCTATCGGGCCCGAACGTGGTGCCCCGAGGCCCAATTTTTGTGTGCGAACTCTCGGCGGGCGAAAATCTAAAAATGGACCCAGGGGTACAGAACGAATGAGAAAAAAGTCGTGGCACAGACGGTTTTGGGAATCGTGAGGCTCGATTTGGTGACCCAAACAGGGCTATCGCGGCCGGTAGGGGTGCCCTCGGGCCCGAATTTTGTGCAAAACTTTCAGGCGGAGAAAATCTGAATCGGACCCAGGGGTTTCAGAACGATGAGAAATAGGTCGTGCGCGATATGGTTTAAAACGTAAGCTCCGTTTTGTGCCCCAAACGGCCATCGGCGCCGATGGGGGTGCCTCAGGGCCCAATTTTTGTGTGCAGTGACTTTCTGGACGGGTAAAAATCTGAAAACAGGGCCCAAGGGTTCAGAACGATGAAAAAAAGCCGTGCGCACAACGATTTTGGGAACGGAGCTCATTTGGTGCCCCAAACGGCTATCGGCCTGGCGGGGTGTGCCCAGGGGCCCAATTTTTGTGCTCGAACTTTCCGGCGGGCGAAAATCTGAAAAAGACCAAGTTCATTATGATGAAAAAAGCCGTGCAAGCAGACGTGTGTTTGGAACAGAGCACGTTTGGTGCCCCAACGCTATCGGGCTCAAGAGAGTGCCCTGGGGCCCAATTTTTGTGCGCGGACTTTTTGGTGGCGAAAATCTAAAAACCGAACCAGGGGTTTAGAACGATGAGAAAAGGCCGTGCGCGTAGACGGTTTTGGGAATGGAGCTCTTTTAGTTCCCCAAACGGCTATCGGGCTGCGAGGGGCCCCGAGCTCAATTTTGGTTGCGTGAACTTTCCGGCGGGCAAAAATCTGAAACGAACCCAGGGGTTCAGAACGATGAGAAAAGCCGTGTGCCAGACGATTTTTGGACGGAGCTCGTTTGGTGCCCAAACAGCTATCGGGTTGGGCGGGGTGCCCGCGGACCAATTTTTTTGTCGCGAACTTTTCACGGGCGAAATCTGAAAACGCCAGGGGTTCAAAACGAGTGAAGAAAAGCTGTGCCAGGAGACGCTTTTGGGAACGGAGCTCGTTTAGTGCCCAAACGGCTATCGGGCCCGACGGGGGTGCCT
>NC_052349.1:12375375-12381604 GCF_009727055.1 Benincasa hispida
GGGGCCCAATTTTTGTGAGCAAACTTTCCGGCGGGCGAAAATCTGAAAATAGACCCAGGGGTTTAGAACGAGTAGAAAAAACCGTGCCCGCAGACGGTTTTGGGAACGGAGCTCGTTTGGTGTCGGGGGCCCAATTTTTGTGTGAGTCTCAGCAGTTTTAAACATTTCTATTTTCAAAACGTCTCTAACCTCAGTCGGTTTTAACAAATACAATTATTTTCTAATTTTGCAGAACAAATTTGGTTATTTCTTGTATTGATGAACAATTCATCATTTTCGAAATAAACTTTCAAACAAGAGATAAATATTAGATTCCTTTTCATAGAAGGAATGTAATAAGCATTTTTCAGATAAATGTACGTATCTCCTATAAATAACTTCATATCTTCCACTGCTTTAGCTGAAACAACCTCCCTGGTTCCTACCTTAAAGATTGTTTTGTCTTCTGTCAACTGTCTCCAGGAACTTGTTTCCTGTGAAAAAGTACAAACTTGATTAGCGGCACCTGGGTCAATTATCTAGGTTTTATCGTTTTCCACTAAACATGCTTCAATAACAAGTAAATCATATTTATCTTGTTGTTCAAATTATGCATTCTCATTTATATTATTCAAAATTTTAGATGAGTTGGGAGATAGAGGACAATCCTCTGTTAAAACTCTTTTGGTGTTATCAACTGCTAGTAATTTGTTTATGGATTCGATTTTATCGTTATCTAATTTGAAAGTGAGTATTGTAGAAGAATTCGACATGTTGAAAATTTTAAACAAATTCTAATTAGCAAATTGCAACTAAATCCAAAAATCAAGTTTTAGCAAAATAAGTAATAATGTACCCATAATCATTATTTATTTGCAATGATATAATAGTGAGTCAGAATACGTGCTATAAGGGGTATCAGATACTCCTTCACTAAAGCAAACAATTTTGACCAAACACTATCTCTAAAATAAATCTTATTCCTATAGTCATTTAGTTACCATTTTCGGTCAGAAATTACTAACACTTTAGTAATTCTGTAAGTGTAACCCTTCGTTTTCAGACGTCAGAGGTTGGCCCCAACTATGCTACCGAAATGGAGAGTCAAGGTTAAGAATGGACCTAACAAATCCTATCAATTTTTGGAGTTTGAGTTGTTCCAAATCCTATGTTACAACCCTCCGTGGGGATAGCCGTCATTAAACGACTAGCAAGGGCCGCCTAAAACAAACCAGCAGGCACAACATAAGAATCTCACGGTCCAAACTAACAGAAGAGACTGTAAGATATGTTGACACAAATCCTTCACCCACTTACTATGAACTACTTCCCCCATTCACCTTGTTATTGACTCATACAAACACTTTCTGAATGGAGCAGTCGAGGTATAATCGACACGAAGCGTTGTATGGATCTCACGGTGTGAATTTCGTGGGGACGTGAAAGTTGAAATTAAAAAAATGTATTATATACTTGATTCTTATATTTGAACGACTTCCCCTTATTCACCGAAATCCAGATTTATGCAAATACTTTTCGAATGGAGCAATTGAGGTATAATCAACACAAAGTATCGCTTAAATCTCGATTGTGAACTCTTAGGGACGTGAGAGCTAAAAATAACGTATCGTATATGTTATTAATCTCCCACTGAAGTGTTCTAATAACTTTATCATATATAAGTTATTAAACTCTCACTGAAGTGTTCTATTAATTTGGGTAAATTTATACTTAGGTTCTTTTTCGGCTAATTAAAACAACCTTAAGTCCAAGTGGTTTATCCAAGTATAATGCTTATAGTTGAATTTTAACCTACAATGTCTAAGTGATAAACTGTTTTATTACCTCACACTGCTTACGTATGCTTATAAAATCGGTTAACAACACTCAATTATTCGGTCATAATCCCCAGGTAGGAGGTATTTCGTAGACTGTCAACTTAAGTACCCCCAGCCTTAGACAGGAATATATACCGATTGAGTTTGTAAGTGTGATTTATAAGATAACGACCTATTTTAACTATTAAAACAAGTGTTTAACTTATATGAGCATGCAACTTATCTTCGTTATGGGTTTTAATGTCTAAACTCAATTTTATAACAACTTATAAAAATTAAACATGCTCTCACATCCACAACATGCATCAAAAGCATTCAAATTTAATAAATTTAAATAATGAAATGTTTAGAACATTAGAAACTCAGAATAAAAAACAAAAGTTTTCGTCCAACGTCTATCTATGGCACCTAAGACTTGGTCACATAAATCTTAATAGGATTGGGAGATTAGTCAAGAGTGGACCTTTAAGTCAGTTAGAAAATAACTCTTTACCTCCATGTGAATCCTGTCTTGAAGGAAAGATGACCAAGAGATCTTTTACTAGAAAAGGTCTCAGAGCCGAAGTACCCTTAGAGCTCGTACATTCGGACCTTTGTGGACCAATGAATGTCAAGGCTCGAGATGGGTATGAATATTTCATTAGTTTTATTGATGATTATGGTCATGTTTACCTGCTTCATCATAAGTCTGATTCTCTTGAAAAATTCAAAGAATATAAGACTGAAGTTGAGAATGAATTAGGTAAAACAATAAAGACACTTCGATCAGATCGAGGTGGAGAGTATATGGACATACGATTCCAAGATTATTTAATAGAAAATGGGATCCAGTCACAACTCTCTGCACCTAGTACACCTCAGCAGAACGGTGTATCAAAAAGAAGAAACCGAATCTTATTAGATATGGTTTGCTCTTTGATGAGTTATGCTCAATTGCTTGACTTCTTTTGGGGATATGCACTTGAATCTGTTGTCCATATTTTGAACAACGTTCCCTCTAAAAGTGTTTCAAAAACACCTTATAAGCTATGGAAAGGGCATAAAAGTAGTTTACGTCACTTTAGAATTTAGGGTTGCCCAGCACATGTGTTGGTACAAAATCCCAAGAAATTGGAACATCGTTCAAAGTTATGTCTATTTATAGGTTATCAAAAGGAAACAAGGGGTGGTCTGTTTTATCATCCTCAAGAAAACAAGGTATTTGTATCAACAAATGCCACATTCCTAGAGGAATACCACATTAGAAATCATCAACCAAGCAGTAAAATAGAAAGAAATTTCAAAAGACGCTACAGATAGAGCTAGTTCATCTAGTAAGTAGTAGATAAAACTAGTACATCTGGTCAGTCACATCATTCTCAAGAGTTGAAAATGCCTCGACGTAGTGGGAAGGTTGTTCATCAGCCTGACCATTACTTGGTTTTAATAGAAACACAAGTCGTCATACCTGGTGACGGCATAGAGGATCCATCGACCTATAAACAGGCGATGAAAGATGTGAACCGTGATCAATGGGTCAAAGCCATGGACCTCGAAATGGAGTCTATGTACTTTAATTGTGTCTGAAAACTCGTAGATCAACCAATTGGTTGTAAGTGGATCTATAAGAGAAAACGAGACCAAGCCGGTAAAGTACAGACTTTTAAGGCTCGACTTGTGGCAAAGGGTTATACCCAGAGAAAGGGAGTGGACTATGAAGAAACTTTCTCTCCCGTTGCAATGGAAACACTTTCCCTTAGCAACTTATGGACGCCTACTTGGGGTGACAGACGGTGGGTTAGCAGGTGCCTTCCCTTTTCCCTTACCACCCTTCTTCTTCTTTCCCTTTGCAGAGTTAGAAGTAGAAGGTGCAGACTTCGTTCCTGAGGTCGAACCTCTATGGAACATCCTGGAGGATGAAGTAAAATTTGCCTCACCCTTCTGCCTCTTCTTACTTTTCAGTAAAGATTGGTATGTCTACAACTCGTTGAGGAGAGTTGTAAGGTTATATTTCACTTTGTTAAGAATCACATTACTAACAAGGTGCAGGAAGCTCTCTGGCAAAGAATGCAGAATTATGCTAACCTGGCTGCGTTCATCGATGGTAGACCCATTCAACTCCGCCACATTAAAGTGGACCATCATGTTAAGCACATGTTCACGAACAGAGGTGCCTTCTTCCATTTTGGAGTTGAATATGTATTTAAGAGCCTCATGCATAAGCTGTTCAGAAAGTTGTCCAAACATCCCCTGAGTGTTGATGTATTTTGCTAAACACTTTGTAAACCAAATCAGTTTTGCCCAAAAATAGGGTTTTCAAGTACCCTTTCAGGCGGCTGCTTAAAGTTATTTCAGACTTTCTATTTGTGGCCATATGATGGCACTACAGTTGGAGTATGCATGTGTTACTGAGACCATATTTCCAGGCTAACGCAGCTGGGGTGAAGGTTTACCGTTTGCCGCCTTGCTGGGATTGAGACATTCTCAACCATTAAGCAGAAACCAACTCTTGGATACTGAACCTAACAGCGCACATTTTTTTGGTCGCAGAATCGTTTAATGTTGTAAGCTATTCCGCGTACAGTGTAAACGCCTCGCATTTTCAGTGCAGATGTCCCGCCCTAATTGCAGCCCACCATTAGGAAGAAGCAAATTCATGGACAAGGCTTATTTACAAGAGATCAAATAAAGAAATGGCTCAATTGTCAGTCCTTTAGGGGACACTCTCAGGATGCCTCGAGGCAATGCGCAGTAACTTTATTCAACCTAACAAGGAGACGATGGGATATGCTGTCCACACTTCCCGCTTCCACTTACTATGAAAACACTCCTCTCTCATCCGCAACCTTGATATTTACGTACCCAACACATCCGTTGAGGGGACACACAAATCAGGTGCGTGGAGGCCAAGGGCCTAAGATCTCACAGTGTGGACTCATTTTAGGAGAAATGTGAAAAGCCTTAAGTGAATGCATCTCAATAATGCCCAATGTATCTCCACTGAATGTTCTACCTAGGGTTTCATTAACCGAGACATAATCCGAACTACTGATTTTAGTCTAAGTCATCTTTTTTAAATCTTGCTCATTAACACAACGTTGGTCTATAGAAATATGTAAACAAGTTCAAAGGTAGGTCACATTTAACACTTAATGGACTGTCCTTAACTTGCATGCATGCATCAAATCTTATCTATATTCACTCTTTCTAGTAAGTGTCCCAGGTAAGGGGTGTTATTGTTTCTATCAACTTAAGTACTCTAGGCCTAGAACAGAAACACCTTTAGACAAAAGGTCCCTTATAGTATATTGATACTTTACCACTTTAACCTTTTATTGCCAATTTAATCCTATTAACTGAATAAAAATTAAAACCTTATGGGCGTTGCTTAATCGTATTAGAACCGTGATTCTTAGGTCTTGTGATTCCAAGATTTAAAACACTTTAAAACGCATGAATTTAAACCATAAGTGAGCATGCATGGTCTTTTGCTTATTTCTTTTAGTTCTGATTTCTCTTTAACATTTTTAAAAAGAAACAACTAAAAACCATTGCACACAACGAGGCATTTATAAAACTTTTATAAAGTAACCCTATGTGTCAACTTCATGCAATGTCTAGATCATTACTATACAATGAACTTTATATATAACACCATAACAACCAAACAATACATGCTATCTATTCACCCTTATACTATAACATTATGAATATACAAGATGATGCATGGTCAAACTTTTTTAATGCATGCCATAAAATAACTTCTTATATTATAATGATGCGATGAGCATGCTCCTTAAAGTAATTAAATCATGCTCTTTTAATTTATAACAATTTACAATAAAGAGAGATGCATGACCGATTGCATAACGCTAAAGTGGTGATTTTACTATATGTGCATACCATAGTTGACATAGTAAAAAACATTACATCGCATGTAATAAATTAAAGGATTAATGCGACCGAGGATTGAGCCTTTACAAAAAACAATATCGAAATGAAAGAACCCTATACTATTACTTTTCAATTGAAGTCTTAACCAGTTTCACAGGCGAATCTGGAGTCTTGAACCGCTAGGGGATTGGGCTCGTGTAGTAAACTACAGTTGGATGAACGACGGTTGTTCAGCGCGCACTATACTAGATAGAAGCATATAGTTAAAGCGATCGCGTAGACGACGATTGAGCGCTGCGAAACCTTAATCGTCCATGCGATAGTGTAGCAACGGCGATGGGTAAACGACTTACGAATGCATACTCTAACGAATCGTTTTAGTCAGTTACTACGATGAAGTTGCTGACTAAACGATTCGTTTAATGTGCATCGCGTAGCGTGATGACAGGTAAATCGATTTACTTGCGTTACTAAAGCGTCGTTTAGTCAGTTACTAAGCGATTGAAGTTTGCTTACCTAAAATGATTCGTCTAGGCGTG
>NC_052349.1:12381629-12409620 GCF_009727055.1 Benincasa hispida
GCGCGCTTTAAACAATACGCGAGCATCTCATCGTCTACACAATGCGTGCAACTAGGTAAACGATTTACCTTGCGATACTAAGCGATTCTTTAGTCAGTTACTAAGGGATGAAGCTTACTGTAGCACGCGTGCATTAAACGATACTCAGCGATCGCGTACTCGATCATCAACACGATACGATCAACTCTTGATCGTATACCCCATCGTTTAAATGATGCATTCAACAATGATCGCGTACTCTTTCATCTTTACGATGCGATCAACAACGATCGCATAGAACATCTTCTACACAATGCAATCAACCCTAGATCGCCTCCTTCTTCGAAGAACCGCAACGCTTGTCCAGAACTTCGATGAACGACTCAAAACTTCAAACAAACTTTGAATACAAACTCAATAATGATTATTAATGCCCAAAAATGCAGGGGCCTTTACAAACAACCGCAAATGTAAAATGATCTAAATCAAAGCGAGGCTAATCATCCCGAAAAACATCCATTAATCTGCACATCCACAACAATATTTAACCATTAAATCAGTGTAGAAATGCACCCACTAGGAATGTAAATCTCATTTCGCTTTGATTTCACAATGACCGAAATACAACAATATACATTCAACATACAGTTATGCAAACAAACATTAATTATTGGCATGCTTTGAACAAGAAAATAACAAGGGAAAGAATGCCATACCAGTTGAAGACGTTCTTCAAACTACAGCACTTAACACAGCGAAACCCTCCAAGCAATCTACCAATGCCCAGCAGCAGCATCAACAACAGTAGCATGAACAACTGCACGAACACGAATGCCATAGGGACGACACCACCACTAAAGAGCCCTAGGTATTCTCGGAGTGAAAACCCAAAGGGTGGTCTTTGGTGAATTTGGTAGAGGAAGGAGGAAACACGAATCGTGTAGGCGATAAGCAAGTGGGAGGGAAAAGGACACTATGACATAGCAAAAATACTTATCGTTTAGGATGAGCTACACGATCATGTAGGATTTACTGAACGATCGTTTAAAATCATTGCATAGGATGCCCCCACTCACATATCTCTATATGAACGATTCAGGATCACATCATTTGTACAAACTACAAAGTGGATCGCATCCATAGTGTCCCCAGAATAAGGCGCCCAACCTTATTCATATACTATAGACCATTTTGGCTATATATTTGAACTTGATCCACATTTATGTCACTACATAAACTTCAACCTACATTAAATAGCCTCAAGACCTTAGTTTATTGGATTCAAGATTACAATTTCAATAACAACTTTATCGAAAAACAAAACAGAATATGTTTATTAATTTACCAACTACGAGTTTTAGGGACATTAAATCCAACAAACTCCCACTTGGACTAAAACTCCTAGTGGAGTATCCACAAATTTGAATTTAAGTGAGAAACATATGAAATACAATAAAACTAGGGAATATACCCAAAAGTTCTTCGCATAGTTAAGCAGTGACCCTCTCAGTAACATCTTTTAATTCACGTAATGCCATAGGGTCCATCTGTTCGGGAACCACATTCTCATAACATGATGATCCACATTCAACGTGGCGAAGATGACTCGGGTCATGCATCGATGGGGCCAGCCAGGTTAGCATCATTCTGGAATCTTTACCAGAAAGCTTTCTTCACTTCCGTAGCAATGTTGTTTTGAACAAGATTGACTACAAGCTGACTACTCTGCTCAATGAGCTGCAGACTTTCCAATCCTTGTTGAAAAGCAAGGAGAAGAAGGGTGAATCAAATGTTGCTTCATCATCTAAAATGTTCCATAAAGATTCGACCTCCGGAACAAAGTCTACACCTTCTTCCTTTTGCACCAAAAAATGGAAGAAGAAAAATGGTGGAAAAGGGAAGGCTGCTGCTAACCCAGGAATTGTTGCTCCAAGGGGTAGATAACTAGTGAGGGTTGACAAGGGAAAATGTTTCCATTGCAACAAGGATGGGCACTAGAAGAGGAACTGCCCCAGATATTTGGAAAAAAAGAAGAAAACCAAACAAGGTAAATGTGATTTGCTTGTTTTGGAAATTTGTTTAGTGGAGAGTGATGATTATGCTTGGATTATTGACTCTAGGGCCACTAATCATGTTTGTTCTTCATTTCAGGGAATTAGTTCCTGGCTGCAACTTGATGTTGGAGAGATGACGATGTGGGTTGGAACCGGGCATGTCGTCTCAGTTGTGGCAGTGGGAGGTTTTCGGTTATCTTTACAGAACAAATTTCTTATTTTGAATGATGTATTTGTTGTTTCTGATTTAAAAAGGAGCTTAGTTTCTATAAAGTGTCTTTTGGAACATAACTATCAGTTAAACTTTTCTTATAATAAAGTGTTTATTACTAAGAATGGTGTTGATATATATTCTGCTAAACTAGAAAACAATTTGTATATGCTAAGGTCGTTAGCAACAAATGCCCTCCTTAACATGGAGATGTTTAAACATATTGTAACTTAGCATAAAAGACCTAGAATTTCTCCTAAGGAAAATGCCCAATTTTGGCACCTTATATTAGGACACATTAATCTCAATAGGATTGAGAGGTTGATAAAGAATGGACTTCTAAGTGAGTTAGAAGAAAATTCTTTACCTATGTGTGAGTCATGCCTTGAAGGCATGATGACTAAAAGACCTTTTACTGGAAAAGGTCATAGGGCTAAAGAACCTCTGGAGCTAGTGCATTCATACCTTTGTGGTTCGATGAATGTAAGAGCTAGGGGAGATTATGAATATTTCATCACTTTCACTGATGATTATTCAAGATATGAGTATGTTTATTTAATGCAACATAAGTCTGATTCTTTGAAAAGTTCAAAGAATTCAAGGCTGAAGTTGAGAATGCATTAAATAGAATGATTAAAACACTTCGATCTGATCGAGGTAGAGCGTTTATGGATCTGACTTTCCAAAACTATTTGATAGAACATGGAATTGTATCCCAACTCTTGGCACCTGGTACACCTCAGCACAATGGTGTATCAGAGAGGAGAAATTGAACCCTGTTGGACATGGTTCGGTCTATGATGAGTTACGCTTCCTTACCTGACTCGTTTTGGGGTTATGCAGTGGAGATTGCAACATATATCCTGAACTATGTTCCCTCCAAGAGTGTTTCCAAAACACCTCTGGAGTTATGGAATGGACGTAAAACTAGTTTACGTCATTTCAGAATCTAGGGTTGTCCAACACATGTGCTTGAGGCCAATCCTAAGAAACTGGAATCACATTCAAGGTTATGCCTATTTGTAGGCTACCCCAAAGGAACAAGAGGTGGTTATTTCTATGTTCCTAAATAAAATAAAGTATTTGTATCAACAAATGCTACTTTTCTTGAGGAAGACCACATAAGGGAGCACAGACCCAGAAGTAAAATCGTGTTGAATGAGATTTTCAGAGAAACTACTGAATCTTCAACAAAAGTTCTTGAAGAGCCTATTACCTCAACAAGAGTTGTTAAAGTAGGTTCATCTAGTAGGTCAAATCCACCTCAAATGTTGAGGGAACCTCAACGTAGTGGGAGGGTTGTGAACCCACCTATTCGCTATATGGGTTTAATTGAAATCCTAGCTACGTAGTTGATGGCAAAGTTGAGGATCCATTATCTTACGAGAAGGAAATGGAGGATGTTGACAGAGATGAATGGATTAAAGCCATGGATCTCGAAATGGAGTCTATGTACTTCAATTCAGTATGGGATCTTGTAGATCAACCTGATGGGATTAAACCTATAGGTTGTAAATTTGCCAAGATTGCTTTTCTGAATGGAAATCTTGAGAAGACCATTTATATGGTGCATCACGAGGGATTTATAATCCAAGGTCAAGAGAAAAAGGCTTGCAAGCTTAATCGGTCCATTTATGGACTGAAACAAGCATCTCGATCTTGGAATATAAGGTTTGATACGTTGATGAGCCTTGTGTCTACAAAAAGATCATCAACAGTTTAGTAGTTTTTCTAGTGTTGTATGTAGATGATATCCTATCATTGGGAATGATGTAGGTTTACTGACTACAGTTAAGAACTAGCTAGCGACCCAATTCCAGATGAAAGATTTGGGAGAGGCTCAATTTTATTTTGGGTATTCATATATTTCAAGATCGAAATAACAAAATGCTAGCACTATCTCAAACATCATATATTGACAAGATGCTTGTCAAGTATTCGATGCAGAACTCCAAGAGAGGCTTATTGCCTTTCAGGCATGGAGTTACATTGTCTAAGGAACAGTGTCTTAAGACACCTCAAGAGGTTGAGGATATGAGATAGATTCCATAAGCATCTGTCATGGGCAGTTTGATGTATGTGATGTTATGTACCAGACCTGATATCTGCTATGCAGTGGGGATAATTAGTAGATATCAATCTAATCCAGCATTAGATCACTTGACAGCCGTTAAGAACATCCTCAAGTATCTACGGAGAATGAGGGACTACATGCTTGTGTATGGTTTTAAGGACTTGATCCTTATGGGATATACAGACTCTGATTTTCAGACTGATAGGGATTCTCGAAAATCCACATCAGGATCAGTGTTCACTCTTAACAGAAGGGCAATAGTATAGCGAAGCCACCAAGCAGGGATGCATCACGGACTCCACCATGGAGGCTGAGTATGTAGCGGCTTGTGAAGCTGCTAAGGAAGTTGTTTGGCTCAGAAAATGCTTAATTGATCTGGAAGTTGTTCCAGACATGTCAAAGCCCATCACACTTTATTGTGATAATAATGGTGTTGTAGCTAATTCCCGAGAGCCTAGGAGTCATAAACGCTACAAGAACGTAGAGCAAAAGTATCTCATCCGAGAGATTGTGCATCGAAGGGACGTGAATGTCACAAAGATTGCCTAGGAGCACAACGTTGCTGATCCGTTTACGAAGGCCCTCACGACTACAGTGTTTGAGGGTCACCTGCAGAGTATGAGTCTATGGGATAGACCACAGCTGAACTAGGGCAAGTGGGAGATCTTGTACTGGACGTGTTATGCCCTAGTTTATTGTTTTGTACTTGTATTTTGGGTAATTGCAATTGGTAGTACTTTTTGGAATAATAACCAAGTGTATAACATCATTTAAAAAAAATTACAAATATAGACAAGTCTATCAGCGATAGACTTTTATCGTTGATAGACTCTTACCAGTGATATGAGCTATCATTGATAGATTCCTACCAATAATATGGTCTATCACTGATAGACTATTTAAATTTGGTCATATTTGCAATTTTTTTTACATTATGTTATATCTACTAATACTTTGGGACTAATATCTATATTTGCAATTGTCCCTTGTATTTTCTTATCTTGTACACCCCACTAGCTTTAGGACAAGTGGGAGATTGTTGAGGTTGATACCCTAAATCTCGTAGGGTCCTATAGTTTGTAAACATTGTATGACCATAGGTAACATGACCTGAATCCTGAGTGAGTTGTGAACTCCTACCTATGAGGGCGGTTCTTTGATTTTTATAGGTGAAAGTGGCCAGATCGCCGACTCAACAAGCCTACCATTTTGAGGATTCGTCTGATTGGGGAGCTGGGCACTCAACTACACAAGATGAAATTTACTTCTTCCCCGAAGCAGGGGTAAGTAGATAAATTACTCCCTTAAGGGTTGATTCCGAGTCTTGAACAATGTGGCGTCACACCCTCTTCTGACCCGAGAGGGGTTTAGTCATAGTAGGACTATGATATATTGTTCATTAGAGGGATCAATGGTACTTAAGGAGTTAAATGTAACTACAGGGGCAAAACAGTAATTTGGCCCACCTGTACTTACGAGTAATTTGTGAAGGGTCATCGTATTGTTGATTAGTTATATCCAATGAACACAGAAATATATCTGTAGTGTAAAGAGTGCAGCTGTTGATCTTTAGTAGAGTGTCCGACAATTAACGGATGGTGGATAATGTAATTAAAGAGTTTAATTAATTATTCGTGTACTGTTGGAGCTTCAAGCTATAGGGCCATAAAGTCCCCTTGGTAACTCAAAAGGATTAAGTTGAAAATCAGTTTTTGGGTTAATTTGAATTGTTCAATTTAATAAGAGGGATTTAATTATATATGATATAATTATATTGTTTCAATTATATATGATATAATTATATTGTTTCAATTATATATGATATCATTGTTGTAATGTATTTGATATATTATGGTTTAATTAGAGGAAATAAATATTTGAATGAGATTCAAATATATTATCTATAAATATGATTCATAGTTGTTATATTTAATATAAATATGATTTATATTAAATGCCATAAAATAGAGAAAAGAAACCATAGTTTATATTGTATATGATACAATATTAAAACTATATGTTATATGTTATATTTGATATAACATATAATTTAATATAAATATAATATGATAAGTTAGTTATCATATTTATTTATATTATTTAATTATTTTGATTAATAACTTCCTCTTTTCTCTCCAACCATCTTAGTGGGTGGTTATTTAGTTTTGTGGCAAAAAGGAATAAAAGAAAAATTAGTTTTCTTCTTCTTCCTAACACACATACGGCTAACATTGGTTTTTGGCTATACGATTGAGTTTTGCAGAAACGTTTTGTGCATTCTCTCAATATTATTCCTCCAAACTCAAACAATCCCTCCTAACCAAAATAGTTAGAGCCCACCACTTCTAGGTCCTCACCTTGAGAATACCAAAGGCTCACTGTGGTAGTGTCCAATCTATTTGGTTCGAGAAGTTCTTGAAGAAGGTCTTCAAGAAGTTTCTGAGTTCGAGACTCGTGATTGTTCGAGGGATACGAGAAGAGAAGGATTCTTCAAGGGTAATGTATCTTGAACCATTTTTTCTTGTATCAAGCATGTTGTAATTTATATTGAATGCATATCTTGTATGTTTACTGTAAATTTAGTTTTAAATAATTAATGGAATTTGGACGATCTGCTTTTGCTCAAGAATCTCCTTGTAAAACAAGTTCCTTCAATAAGGTCTCTCTACTAGCTCGTAAATTAAATCTTGGATTAGTGAATTGAGCCGATTTGAAATATTCAAATCGAAATTGGATTTTTGAATTTGAAGTGTTCAAATTCACTTTAGAGTTTGGTTAATTATATTCGATATAATTAACGAAATTGGAGAGTTGATTAATATTTAAAATGTAATTTAAATATTAATTACATGAATTAAAATTCATTGTAGTGAGATTGGTGTTTGATTAATTTAATATTTGATATAAATTAATAAAATTAATTAAATAGATTAATTAATTAATATTTATTAATTTTATCTAAAAATTAATTAATTGAATTAATTTTATGAAATTAACAAAATATCTTTTTATTTATTAATTATTAAAACATTTTTTGAAATCAATTTTCAAATGGAATTTGAAAATTAAAGGTAATTCCAAAAGTTGGAAAAACCCACTAAAGGTTAGCACCTTAATCACCATTGCACTCCAAATTCCATTCAAATTAACGAAGGAGTGGCTTTCATACAAGCAATCTGATTGCATGGTGAAAGAACTTATAAATTGAAGTTTTGGGCTGAGAATTCAGTTTGCAAGCTGAAATAAAAAAACTGAAGTTTCTTCCCAAAAACCTTCTTCCCTAGTTCCATTGCTCTCAATTCAGTGTTTCCACCACACAATCTGAGTTAGAGATTAGTAGAGAAACATCTCTTAGTGGTCTACTGAAAGTTTCAAGCATCAATTCGTGGAATTCAACTGGAATTAAAGAGTTTTCTACAAAGGTATTATGTTCTTAAGACTCTCTTCTGAAATTGTGTTTCAAAGCATGTTTTAAACTCAAATTAAATGTAATTTGAGTGCTTATTGATTATGATTTTTTCCGCTACATGTTAGTTTACTCTATCAATTGTATGCTTAATTAGGTGTTGTTTATCAAGTTTCCTTCTTTGTATTATTTTGGTTATGTAAAATGTAAAATAGAGACATGATTTTTCCGTGCAGGTATTCACATATCCTTCACTGCTTACATTAATTGCTTGTGAAGTCCCGTCTTATCCATAGACCGCAAGCGAGGACTGACACTAAAACAAATTCTTGTTTCTTCCCCTCACTCCTCATTCCTTTCTCTCGCTTCTTCTTCTTACTTCTTCCTCTAGCTTTTTCCTCATCAATTTTGTAGTTTTTTCCTTCAAGTTTTTTTCCCTTCATTCGAATTCTCACTCTCACTTCTTCCTCTCATTTCTTGGTTTCACTATTGCTTCTTCCTTTCGTTTTAATTCACGCTCCAACTTACATCTTTGATTTGAAAAGAAGAAGAAAGTGGCAACATAAATAGAAGTAATCGCCGGAAAAGAGGGTGATTGAAGAAAAGAGAGCGAGAAGGAAATTGCCGAAAAAACGAGAAAAAAGAGGGCGACATAAATAGAAATCATTGAAAAAGAAAAAAGGAAAATCGTCGAAAAAAAGGGCGACATAAACAGAAAAAAATGCTAGAAGAGAAAAAAAAAAAAGAAAAAAGAAGAAGAAAAAGGCTACAGAAGATAGAAGGAAGAAGGATTAAAGTGATAATTTCACAGGGTGATGTCATTAACATAAAGCCAAATTTCATTGTTTTTGAAACTTGGGTTACTTTTCATTTGGGGGAAAATCGTATGGATGACCTAGATTCAAAGAGGAAAAATGAGATTTGTCCTACTTTTTGAAAATGAGAGTTTTTTGACCTTTTGCTATTTTTAGAATCGGGTGAAATTACAATAATGAAATCATAGCGCATGCAGATTGACTTTCTCGTCATCTCGCTCTCTCGTGTCTCGCTCTCGTGTATCGCTCTACAACACAATCAAAAAAGGGTAGAGAAGAAGAAGTTGACTGGAGAAGAAAAGCTTCTCTCATCCTTTCGCTCTTCTTTCTCGCTTAGTCTCGTTCTGCAAACAAAAACTAAAACAAGGGAGAGAAGAAGATTCATGACTTCGAGAAAAAAAAGTGGCTCAACGGAGAAGAAGGGGAAGAAGAAGAAAAGAAGAAAAGAGAGAGAGAAAAAAAAGAGATTGCTCGTCGGAGAAGAAGAGAAGAAAAGAAGGGAAAAAAGTCACTCGCCAAAGACGAGGTGAGAGAATAAAAGAAAAAAAGTTGAAGGAAGGACAAATTGATTACTTCACATATGTGTTATGCCAACGGTTTTTAAAAAGTGAGGTATTTGTAATTGGGAAATTTGTACGGATGGGTCAAATTTTGAGGCTCGAAATTTGACTAAACTTTAAAAAACACTTGAATTTTGGCCTTATGATGACGTCAACCGCGTGTGAAATGTCCGTTTAGTTCCCAAAACGCTCGATGTCGTTTATGCAGTGCAGATTCTCGCTCGTTTATCTTGTTTTGGACTCATTCCTCTCATTCTTCATCAGATGGAATGTTTTAAATTTTAAATTTCAGTCCTTGGTCTTCTTCTTCCTCTTTTCTCGTGCCTTTCTTTTTCTTCTTTTGACTTTCTTTTCTTCTTCTTTCTGAATTCAAATGAAGAAAAAAACTACAAAACTGATGAGGAAAAGCTAGAGGAAGAAGTGAGAAGAAGAAACGAGAGGAAGAAGCAAGAGGAAGAAAGAAGAGGAAGAAGGAAAAAGAAGGAAAAAATGATGGAGAACAACGTGAATTGAGGAACAAGATGAAAAAGTGAGAGGAACGAGATGAAGGAACAAGAGAAAAGAACGAAAAATCTATTTTACATCTGGTCTCACACGTGATTTGGAGTTAAAATAGTACTTTTGCTCACATTTGACATCATTAGAACATCAATTTCAACGTTTTTAAAGAGTGGGTCAAATTTCTAATGGACGTCAAAATTTGAACCATCCCTACGAATTCCCCTTTCTAATCGTAGCCCTCCAAAATGGGTCTAACAGTGTAATGTTGCCTTCGTTTGCCCTTCTATACAATTATTCCTTTAGCTTCCCTCCCTCTCCCTCCCCGATTTGGTTTCTCCCCTTTCTGATTTTTTTGTCCTCATCAGCCCTAGAGTTCGCGTGGTTGGTGAAGTTCTTAGCACTAGTTTTTACGCCGTTGGTGAAGTTCTTTAGCCCTAGATTTCGCTCGTCGTTAGCTACCGTTGCTGGTGAAGTTCTTAGCTAAAACGGATAAGAATGCTAAAAATAAGGTCAGATTCATACTCTTATTTATTTATTTTCTTGTATCTTGTACAATGGCGAAAATAGGCGATTGAATGAGGAAGCCGATGAAGAAGACGATGCCAATGGCTAACTTGCTGCGTTGTAAGGACTTATGCGGATGATGGATCGTGGGAAGCCTTGGAAGAGGACGAGTCTGAACTCCGCCGCCCGATCGACAATAAGGCAATTTACCATGCTCAGTATCGAAGGCGTCTTCGTTCCCTTTCTTCCTTAGCAACCACCGCTACAATTCAGAAGGGTCTTATTCGCTATCTCTATATCGTCATTGACTTCTCTAGGGTCTTCTTTTTTCTTCCATGTCTCCATTATTGCATTCCTAAATGTTCCATCTGTTTGATTTGTTGTGTTCTGTGCCTTGGGCTCTCTAACCTGACATTAAAGGACGTGACTAGTTTTTTTTTTTTTTTTTTTTTCCTTCTTTATAATTTATCTAAATAAGCTATAGTTTGATCAAGAGGCATCATATTTTTCGCAGAGACTTGCTGCTCTGACTCCTGGATTTGCTGAAAAGACATTGCGAATGTTTGCAGTGAAGCTGCTGCTTTGATTACTGCCAGACACAAAAGTAGAGTGATCACTATGACACACTTTGAAGGAGCTGTAGTCAAAGTCATAGGTGGTCTAGAAAAAAAGAACAAGATATTTTGTTATCACCCACTACTTGATTGGACGACTCTATATTTTCTTTTTCTTTTTTTTCTTTTCTGAAAAGAAACATCAAAATGTATTTCTTCTGAATTAAACATGAATCCTATCAAAGTATCACTCTCTTATTTATTTCTTTCATGCTCTCTTTGATACTTTTCCTTTTATTTTATCATCCATTTTGCCTCCGTTATTGACTTAAATTAAGTCGTAGTAGAGACAACATAAAGCTTACGAATTCCTTTGAGAAGTTCAAATAAGTCTGTTCTTGAACATTTTAATACTAGGAATCATGAAACCTTTGATTTGTTTTGCATTGCCAATCAATTTATTAATTGTGTGCTTCTAGTACATTGGCTTTTTATAGATGGTTATTTCAGTTAGCATGGTCGGCTAGGCTAATAAAGTAGTCATATTTGCTTACAAAGAATGGAGATTAGTTTTAATTTATCTCATTCATGTTGTTATTTTAATTAGGCATCATTTGATACTATTACCTTTACAATTCTTTAGAAGTTTCTTTATGTGCCAAGTGTATTAATGAATTAATGTTATAGACTGAATTTGACCATGTGTGTGAAAATTTAATATATGTCAACTTATTTATCTCTGTATCCAGGTAGAGATGCCATAATTTGATCTCCATCTTTTTTTCTCTGTCCAGCAAATCATTGTCCCTTCCATTGAAATGGTTTGCTGTAGGGCAATGCTGGTGGTATGAGAGGATGACTAGAGGTTGGCGTCGTGAGCATTACCAATGGAATATGGATATCACTGGTGTAGCTGAGGTTATGATATGTGAAGTTATTAATTTTTGGTTGTAGCACAGTTGTGTCGATCAGTTGGATTTGGACTTTGGAGACAGCTATCCCTCACCTCCCCAACCTTCGGCTCTTACTTTTGGACAATGGGTAATTGCTTTTCCAACGATGCCGCTGGCCGGTCTGCCGTTGGTGGTACTGCCTTCTCCCAAAGTACTACTTCCAACGTTGCCATAGATTGTTTCTTGTTGTCTCGGGGCTATCGGGGCCTCTATTCCCAGATTGAGGTTCTCTTCCCCTTTCTGTTTACACCTGCTTAATTCAATTATTTGGCTGTACCATTTCTATCCTTCATTTGTTTAGTGCCCCTTACCTTTCTACTCTGTTGCTTTCCCTATTGGGTTCTATTCTCTTATGGGTTATACATGTTAGATTTGCTGGACATGTAGTCATGGTTGCTTATTCTTAACTTCATATTCTCCTCTTCTAATTGCAGCTTTCATTCTCTGCATCTAACTTGCGCGACCGTGATGTATTCTCCAAGGTTGGTATCTCTTTGATGGATGTCGAAAGACTGTACATCCTGATAATGATTTTCATCCAAGATATAGGCTTTTATTCCTTTGAAAGAACAACATTCATATATTAGGCATAGTTTACAAGGTTTATGTTGTAGTACTTTCATGTTTCATTGCTAGACTGAGTGAATAGATAGAATCAGGTCTCTGAATTACTTCCATTTCTGGAGCTCTTAACCCAAAAGTCACATTATTTTGCAAGTTTGGTTTACATTGGATTTGTTAATGTTATTGTTAATACCCATCCATCTATTGATACCATTCTTTCCCCAAAAACCTCTCATCGGAAATTTTATTTTCCTCAGAGTGATCCAATGCTGGTTATTTATGCAAAACGAAGGGACGGAACACTAGAAGAGCTTCAACGCACAGAAGTAGTTCAAAATTCCTTAAATCCAAAATGGATCCATAAGCTTAACATTACCTATCAATTTGAGGTTGTGCAAACTTTGGTGTAAGTTTAAATCGTCATTTTGCTATCTCTAGTTCATCAGATACATCTTACTGGAGCTATGATAATGAAAGCATTAATCTGTTATGACAGGTTTTTTGTATATGACGTGGATACACAATATCAAAACCTAGAAGTAAAGGTAGGCATCCACGAGAACTTGTATAGTTGCATATCCTTGCCAAATAAAGTTAATTTTGACTACAGATTTTTAATTAACCACATAAATAGTAGATCCAGTATTACCGATACCCTCAAGAGTGAAGACCGATGTGATATCTGGTTCAGAAACCCCATCCCCATCTTCTCATCCCTACTGGATATCAATCCTTAACTTTGTTGTCTTGATGTTGGTTTTTATCCAAACAGATTGTTATAAAAGCTTTATCTTGCTACATCGTAATTATATACCAAAAGATTTTGCTAACGATGGATAATTTAAATCATGCAGATGCTGAAGCTAGATGAACAGGAATATCTTGGTGAAGCAACTTGTGTACTATCTGAGGTATTGCGTGTAGTTTAAAATGCATATTCTATCATGCTGGGTATTTACTTGCATATGATTTGAGTCCTTTATGTTGAATGTGGCTATTGAATATTTAGTATGCTTTCCGTTGCAATGCAGAAGGATATAATTTGCAATCTAAGGTGAATATGTAGTTTTTGTATTCAGATATATGTTCATCACTAGCCTTTTCTATCTTGCAGATAGTTACCCAATCAGACAGGTCACTTACATTGGATCTTGTATATAGAGAAGATTCAACCAGCTCTACTCTGCCACACCACTGTGGAAAACTTACCATTCATGCTGAGGAGTGTGTTAGCTCAAAAACAACAACAGAGATGATATTTAGGTGTTCAGACTTGGAACACAAGGATCTCTTCTCAAGAATTGTATGCAGTGCTGAGATGTTAATTCATTTTCTTTTGGTATCTGTAAAAGGAATGTGAATTATGTTAATTGCATTTCTGATTCATGGTATAGGACCCTTTTCTGGTTATTTCAAAAATTGTGGAGAGTAAGAGCTCAATTCTGGTTTGCAAAACTGAAGTCATAAAGAATGATTTGAATCCCACATGGAAGCCTGTATTCTTGAATATGCAACAAGTTGGAAGCAAGGTACAATATATCCCTTAGGACACTTAAGAAATGACCCCCTCCCCTCCGATAATTGCAGTTCATCTGTAAGTTGTTTTCTAGAAGTTTGAAAGTTGGTGCATCATGTGCTTTACAACCCAAGAGTCATATTGGTAGTCCAAGATTGAGTTTTATCATTCTGAGTGCAAATCATCCTTTTTTCTAGGAAACTAAGGTTTGAACAATAGAGAGCATCTGATTTTCTGTTTTCTTGTTGATTTGTGTATTTAATTGCAGGACAGCCCCTTAATAATAGAGTGTTTTAACTTCAACAGCAATGGAAAGCACGAATTGATTGGGTAAATAGAGAGATTATGTTTCATGTGCATTTTCTTTTCTCAATTTTCCATGAGTTTTTTAGTTCATGTATTTCATTGTGACTTTTTCTGTTTACTTGCTTATCAGAAAAGTTCAAAAAACACTAGTGGAGTTGGAGAAGCTTTCTTTTAGTGGGGAGGGAGATAATCTGTTCTTACTTCCTTCTGCTGGACATGATTACCATAACAAAGTCTAAAATAGAACTCCAAATGACCTACATTTTTTTTTTTTTTAATTCATGGTTTTTGCAGTCGATTTTATTTGAGTTTTGATACCACTGTAGGTACTAAAAAGCCAGCTATTTGTGGACAAATTCTCTGAGAGCGTCCAACAAACATTCCTTGATTACTTGGCTGGTGGCTATGAAATGAGCTTCATGGTGGCTGTCGATTTCACAGGTTGTTATTTATTAGTATTCTTTTACAGTAAAATCATAATTCTAGACTACTACAAATTTTTATTCTCGAAATTATTAGTTACTGAGTTTGTCAGATGGCTCACTGATGGTAGTGTTTTTCTAAAGCATACTTTTTCAACATGCATATCAAGTAGTCATCTTGGTTTTTAGCAGTTTGTTTGCATTATAATTTAACTCACCATTTCCCCCCTCAGCTGGCAGAACTGAACTATCTGTTTCATGTAGCTTTGCGCTACATTCTCACCATCTAGTTTCCATGGTTGTCTTTCAGCTTCAAATGGAAACCCTCGCCTTCGTGATTCCTTGCATTTCATTGATCCTTCAGGGCGGCCAAATTCATACCAGCAAGTGAGCAATGGACACCTGATATGGGGCTCACAAATTTTTAGTTTTCCTATTTGATTGGGATCTACTCTATTGACTATTTCAGGCAATCATAGAAGTTGGAGAGGTGTTGCAGTTTTATGACACAGATAAACGCTTTCCTGCTTGGGGATTTGGAGCACGACCAATTGACGGTCCAGTTTCTCATTGTTTCAACCTGAATGGAAGTAGTCACTACTGCGAGGTGGAACGGTTGCATAATACAAATTCACTTTCTGTTCCCCTGGATATTAATTTTGCCAAATTCAACGTGCTTCTGTGTTAAACAATTGTAAGTTATCTTTTAGGTTGAAGGAACTCAAGGAATTTTGATGGCATATACAAGTGCGCTCCATAATGTGTCTCTTGCAGGACCAACTCTTTTTGGGCCTGTGATTAACAATGCTGCATTAATTGCCAGTCAGTCTCTCGCAAATGGTGGGCGGAAGTACTTTGTTTTGCTAATAATCACTGTAAGAGCAAAAAACCACCTACAAGTGTTTTTGGACAGTAAATTTGTAGTAATCGCAATTTTCCCTTTTTTGTGCGTGCTAAGCATTATGAATAACATCTTATCCTAGTTTCCCATTATTACTTGTCATGATGCCATGTTACATATATTTATTTTTCCGAGAATATTGAAAAATGCCACTGTATAAGCATCAAGGTTTTGTAATTTTCTTTCTGATGCCCTATTATCTGTAGGATGGAGTGGTAACCGATCTCCAAGAAACTAAAGATGCTCTTGTGAAGGCATCTGATCTGCCGCTGTCCATTCTCATTGTTGGAGTGGGTGGAGCCGACTTTAAAGAAATGGAGGTATCTAATTTACTTATTATGCCCCCTGTCAACTGATTTATGTATACAGCATTCAGCACCATTGGTTGTTAACAACTTTGTGGCGTGAAGAAGCCACGAGGAAAATAATTTTACTAGCTGGGAGTTCACTTGTTTCTATTAATTTTGGTTGTCTCACAGTTTGTTTATCTTACCTGTTTTTATTTCTCAAACAAGAAAATGTTCAGGCTTAGGGCAGGTTAGTTCGGTTTTGTTGTGCTATACGTTATTTAATTGTATTTCCAAATACCCAAAGACCTTAAATCAGAGTTACAACCTTCCTGATAATTATATTGGATCGTTAGGTCTCTTTTCAAATTCCCCATTATATCGGAGCTAATTCTATTGTAACACTGCAGGTTTTAGATGCGGACAAGGGAGAGAGACTTGAAAGTACAACTGGACGTGTTGCTTCACGAGATATAGTCCAGTTTGTTCCATTTCGGGATGTACAGGGTGAGTGATTCTCTGAAATGAAATTTGGATCCAACTATGATATGATATATATGGTGAACTCCTGTCATGCATGTAGCTAACACATTACTTATAGATGGAGGGATTTCTATGGTTCAAGCACTGCTAGCAGAAATACCTCATCAATTTCTGACCTATGTTCGAAGCAGAGATGTTCAACCAAATTTGTGATCAAGCACATCGTACCAAACAGCCCGACATATCAAATCACATATTTGTGTTGTCATCGTTGGTCCAATTAAGTTGGAATGAATGGGCAGTTGTGCAATGTCGCACCGAGCTTAAAAACTTATCTGTAGTCAGTGTTCATACCGATGAGTGGGTATATCCGTTTAGTGGTTGGCGTTTTTCCGATGGGGACAGAAGTTTACTCGAGTAATTATTGGCTTTTAGATGTGCCAAGGATCCTTTCTCTATTCTAGAGAATATGATAGGTGATACCATGTCTTTTACTCTTTGATTCGATAAAAGAATTGAAAGGAATATTAGAGAGATATCTTCGTTTCATATCTTGTGCATTGGAACTTTATTTGTGGATTCAATGAATGGATTACTGAACCTCCGGACTTGCCTGAATCGTCAAGGTTTCGGAGAAAACTAAGTTTTCTTCTTTTAGTTAAAAAGGTGTGATTCGAAATTCTTGTTGGTCGAGGACTAATATCTTAATCAAATTAGTTTTGCCTGTTTTTTCAAGGTCGTTATGAATGAGAATTTAAAGTTGAGATTTCTTTTAACAAAGAGTTCAGATGTATTTTTAATATAAAATTCAGCGACTAACGTATGAAATCACTTTTTTATTAATCAACTTGATGTCAAATAAAGTGAGTGGTTGTTTAGGATCCCTTCTCGTTTTTGGTTTGTTTCTAGTTCTCACTTAAAATTGACTTATTTGATAATCATTATCTATCAAATTTGAGAAATTATAAAAAAAAAAGAAAAGAAAAAGAAAAATCTCTGTATTTCATTTGTATTTTATATTATTTTGTTTCTTTTATAAATAAAAAATGGTGCTTGGCTTGTCAGGCGTGCCTTAGCTCACCCTTGAGCTTCACAATTCACATCCGGTGTAGTCATTTTTTTTATTTCTTTCTTTTTTATATTAATTTTATTATATTTCATTTTTTTAATATTTATATGTTAATTTAATTTTAAATTTTACTTCTTTCAATATTTTAGATTGGTATATTATTTTAGTTTTCAAATTTTAAATTTTCAACATGTATATTTAAATATTTTTTGAATTTTGAATTTTAAATTTTGAAATATGTATATTTATATATTATTTTAAAATTTAAATTATTATTTTTTTGGTACATTTAAAATTAGTTAGAATTTTATAATATAAACATTTTGTTTGTCTAAGAAATTAATTTAGGTTCACTTTAATATTTTAAAATTTACATAATAATATAATTAAGTTGGATTTGAATCAACAATAGAAAAATGATTGGAGTGAAAAATAATATTGCAAATTAAATTTTAGTAACATATGATTGATAGAAACAATTATATTCTAGTTATTAGTCTTACAATGAGACTTGTATATATTTAATAATGTAAATATTTAATAATTATTTTTTATATTTTAATTATGCTATATGTTTTTTTTATTTTACATAACTAAATTATATTTAAACTATAAAATAAGAGAAAATGTTAAGAAAAAAATATAAGAAATGAGAAACAAGAAAAGATTAACAAACAAGTTTCTATTTATGTTTCTTTTTTTTTCAAAAAATTAGAAACAAAAATCGTTGCTAAATGTATTCCTATGTTTAGTTATTAAAAAAATAAGAAATAGAAGATTAAAAACAAAGAAACGAGAAACGAAAAATAGAAAATAGAAACGTTATCAAATGATCTTAATTTTCAATCTAAAGATTAAGCATGTGTTTGAAATGCACTTTCAAGTGTTTAATTTAAAAAGTAAGTTATTTTGAAAAAAATGGAAGTGTTTGAAAAGTATTCAAGATAGTTTTTAAAGTGTATTTTTAATAATTTTTACAAAAAAATATTCAAATAAAAATGAGTGATTTGAAAAACTGAATCCTTTTTCAATTGTTCTAAATATGGCTCGCTAAAAGGCAAATAGAGGCGTTGATAGTTAGCTAGCTTTGTAGTAACAGTAAAACCAAAAGCATCAGGATTTGAATTCTCTTCAAGTTACGACGGACGTTTGTTAAGCGAGAATAGAAACGCGTGTTAAACAGCATCATCTAGTGGAGACGTGTGGGCTCTAACTAGCCTGCCATTTAAATGTAATTCAAGTTATACAATCCAACTCACATGCTCCAAAACCTAACACATCTGTAAACAAGCCAACACGGCCACCTTACACTTTTACATGCACAAGTATTCCAGATTAATTTGTCCCATTTCAAATTTTCTTACATATTTATCCTGTTTTCGGATCTTTAAAATGTTCACTTTTTATCTTCAACTTTTCAAATTTATTTTATTTTGATATCTCAAATCCTAAAATATCGATTTTATATTATGACAAGAAAGAAAAGAAAACCATTTTGATCCTCACCATTTAAATATGTATGCAACACGTAAATATTAGATAGAAAAATGTTATAGCACTAAAATGAGTTAAAATTTTAATAGAAAAGTTAAAAGTTACGAATGAAACTTTAACCATGAGTATCTTTTCAATGGAGCATATTTACATGTATGTAAACATTTAATTTCCGGAATAAATTCTCTTCCCATTTCTTTTTCTCCCCTTAACTACTTTCTATTCCATATTTTCCCAGAAAAGTATTGATCCTTATTCCCACAATTAACTTTTCCCCTTGAGCATTTTTAAAATTAAATACAAGAATGATTTTCCGAATTCTCTCTCCCAAAATTTCCGCCTTTTTTCTTACTTTCTATTTCATTTTATCACAAAAGTATCGATCCTTGTTCTTTTATATTTAACTTTTCCCCTGATATTTATAGTCCTTGTCTGGTAACAACAGCACCAGACCGGACTTTTCTTTAGGAAACCCTCACTCTTTGGATGTTAGTCCAGGCATGGCGGAAAGAAATGAAGAGCAAGATGATGTCCATAACCAGAGGGATTTGAAAGAAGAAAAGAAGAGAGCAAGATTATTCTCGTCCCGATACGACTCAAAAAGCACTCGCCGCTCTGTTTGCGCCTGCATCTCCATCTTCCTCCTCATAATTGGTGTCGTAGCACTCACTCTATGGCTTGTCTACCGCCCCATTCACCCCCAATTCACGGTGGTTGGAGCCGCAATATACGACCTCAACATGTCATCTCTGCCCCTGCTGTCCACAACCATGCAATTCACAATCGTTACGAGGAACCCCAACAGGCGAGTTTCTATTTATTATGACAGACTAATTGCCTTTGTGTCGTATAGGAACCAGCAGATAACGTCACAGGTGATGCTGCCTCCGCTGGTTCACGAAAAGCGGAGCACAGTTGCGATGTCTCCAGTACTAGGCGGTGGGGCAGTGGCAGTGTCGTTGGAGGTGGCAAATGGGTTAGTAACGGATCAAGCAATTGGAGTTTTAGGATTGAGAGTAGTGTTGTTGGGTAGACTAAGATGGAAAGCTGGCCCACTAAAGACTGGACGTTATGCGGTATATGTGAAATGTGATGTGTTGGTGGGTGTGAAACGAGGCTTGGTGGGTCAACTTCCCATGCTTGCTTCTCCCGCTTGCAAAGTTGATGTTTAGTTTTTCATAATTAACTAATAATGCTTACTTTATCTTTTCTCAACCTTAGCTTGCTTTAATTCTCAGTTTGTGGATCTTATTTTTGCTTTTCTTGAATATCATCCTCAATTTATGTATTTGAAAATTGGAAGCTTTTGTAATCCGTGGACTGCACACGCAACAACTTTGGTGGATGTATCATTAATTGATGAACTTCTTTGCTTACCAAATCTCTAATATAATGATGACATAACTTAATGTGTTTGCATGATTCCTGGTCATTGCCTTAAATTGTTGACATATTATCGCAGAAGATTTTTGTTGGTACTACCTGCTTTCCTTGAAGATTGTTTCTTAGGATTCTCCCAAACCAAATGGCTTCACAAGCAGCTTCAGTTGTAGCTATATATTCTGCTTGGCTACAATTTCTTTTTCTTGAACTCCAAGATATTTCATGAGAACCCAAATAGAACATATAACCTGAAGTGCTTTTTCAATCGTCAAGGAACCTTCCCAACCACTCTTAGTTTAGGCAATCAATTTTCAATCTTTCTCTTGGTCTTATTTGAGTCCATGTTTTTTGGGTTCCTTGCAAATATCTCAAAACTCTTTTAGCATTAGCATGATTTGTATCTGGAAATGGTGCTACCAAAATGCATAATATCCGGTATGGTATTAGTGAGATAGATCAACAAACCCACCAAACTTTAGAAAATCTTTAGATTTGCTTTACAAACATTAACATCATGACATAACTTCTCATTTGATGCCATAGAAGTTGCAAATGGTTTGCACTTGCTCAAGTGAAACTTGATACGTTTCTTGAGAAAGAAAAATTCTCACATTGGTGTTTGAGTTTAATTCAAGAAAATATTTCATGAGACCCAAATCTTTTCATCATATTTTGTTCCAACTTCTCAAGCATTTTTAAGTTGGTTCCGATCATCAATATATAAGCAAACAAGGAGGAAATTTAGACCTTCCTTTTTCACATCCGTCGCAAAAATCCATAAAAAGGCCTCGTGGAGTTGATAAGATTTCTCCTTTCCATGAATTAGAAGTCAGATTTGACATCAAGTTGAAACACCTTCAATTTTAAATAGATTGCTAAAGTAAGAGAGATTCTTATTGTCTCCATCTAAGCTAATGGCGAAAGATTCACTAAAGTTGACATCAAATTATTGGAAATATCATTTCGCTACTACACGAGCTTGTATGCTTCTGAGTGGAGCCATCTTCATTGAATTTAATTAGACTTGAAGACCCATTTTAAGCCAATTGCATCTTTTCTTGGAGTTAAGTCTTGAAGCTTTCCATGTCTTATTTCATTCATGCTAGCTATTTTTTGATGGAACACGAGACATACGCAGTGGAAAAAGGACATAATTATATTCTAATTTCTTTTAATTTAAAGGAAAAAATACATGCAATTGAAGGAAAAACAGTAATTAAAAATTACTTTTAAAGTTCTCGAAAACCGTTTTTCCTCGCTGAATCTCGACCCGAACTCTTCTTGACCACCACTAGAGTTGACCTATTATCCTCTGGATTTAGAACCGGGTTGTGGGACCCGATGGATGAAGAAAATCGAGAGAGAGAAAAGAGATGGATTTTTTTTTACAGCCCAATTTAGGAAAAAAAATTTGGAAAAAGGGCCAAAAGTATTTCATCCATAATTGAAAGCCCATTTTATAGAAAAAAAACCATGCAACATTTACATGAAACAAATCCATCAAAACCCAACCCCTAGAATCCACAATCTAAGTGGGCTTAATGTCTCCATTATAAGCTAACACCTATCCCACTATTTTGTTAGTGGAATTATCTAATAAAAGTTTGAATTTTCCCACTAACTTTAGTCAAAGGGCAAAATAGTCATTTGGTCAAAGTCAAACTTTGACCAAAAAGTCAACATTTTGACTTTTTATGATTTTTTCCATTTTGACTAATTTTGACTTTCCGAGCATGAATCCGCATTCATTTTCTTGAAATTCAAATCACATTTGAATATATTTGAATATAAGGTCGGTCAAATTTTGACTTTTCAAAGTCAAAAGTCAACTATTTGACTTTTTACATCTTTGACTATTTCCATTATTTTCAAGCTTTCGAATATGAACGTATTCATATTCTTGATATTTAAATCACATTTAAATATTAAAGCTGTATCTCTAAACTAAAAAACCGACTACTATATCACATATACTTGTTGGTTTCTCTCTCTTCACCTAATTCGAACAATTCGAATTATTCTATCATACTGTTTTAAGTTTATTCCATATGAGCTAGTAGGGGAACCTAATGGACCTATAGATCATGGGCTTTAACAATCCCAGATTAATCGGTAAAACTCTTTGACCTAATTAATCAACATTTGTTAACTAACGGGTCATTCCACTAAAGTCCCGTAGTTGCACTCCCCTCACTGTAGATATATTTCTGTCCATTTGATATAACTATAATCAGTAAGCTAATCCTTCACAGGTTGTTCGTAATCTCGGCTGGGTCATAAAAACTGTTTTACCCCTAAGACTACATCTTGTTCCTTAAGTTCCACTGATCCTCTAATGAACAATTGGTTTAAGGTCCAACCTATAAACCAAACTCCTCTCGGGCCAAGGAGAGGGTGAGGCCCCTTGTTCAAGACCTGGATTCAGTACTAAAAGGAATAACCTATCTACTATCTCTATAACGGGTAGGAGTGAATTCCGTCTTGCACCCTATGTTCCCCAGCTATCCACCTGATCTTACCCCTGAAATGGGAGGCTTATTGGGCTAGCGATGATGAGCTGCCCTCACCTATGCAGATCTAAGGATAATTCCAAGTGAATAGGAGTTCATAGTTAGCTCAGGATTAAGATTAAGTTACCTAGGTCATCAATTAACGAAATAGTCAGTTTTATACATAAAACAGCATTTAGAACATAAAAAGGGACTATTTCATGGTTCAGTCTTATGCAAACTCATGGCATAGGATGCCCCCACTCACATATCTTTATATGAATAATTCAGGATCACATCGTTTGTACTAACTACAAAGTGGGCCGTATCCATAGTGTCCCCAGAATAAGGCGCCCAACCTTATTCATATACTATAGACCATTTTGGCTATATATTTGAACTTGATCCACATTTATGTCACTACATNCAGATCTAAGGATAATTCCAAGTGAATAGGAGTTCATAGTTAGCTCAGGATTAAGATTAAGTTACCTAGGTCATCAATTAACGAAATAGTCAGTTGTATACATAAAATGACATTTAGAACGTAAAAAGTGACTATTTTATGGTTCAGTCTTATGTAAATTCATTGCATAGGATGCCCCCTGTAAGGAAAATTTTGTACTATGATGCAAGTCCATGCCATAAACTTGATGACATAGATTTTATGCGATGATATATGATACTACTTCTAGATATGCGTTATTAATGAATGTTCTTGTAGTATGTTGTGTGTTGTCACAAGTTTCCTTGCATTGAAACCAAGTATAATTTCACCGTAAGTTTCTCGGTGTGATCCGAGGTCAAACACAGGGACTGTTTGAGGTTATTGCGTTATGTTTGTGATACATGCGATCAGGGGTTTTTCAAATTAATATAAAAGAGTTTTGTGTACAATTAATTAAACATGCGATAAAATAAAGTAAAGCGGTAAAGATGCAATAATAAAATAAATTGCAATAAAGTAAATCTAAGCTAAGATGATACAAGATACAGGTTTCATGATACAAGATACCGAGGTCAGTGAAGATTATACAAAGATCATGTCATGCGGTGACAAGTCTTATGTGTGAAGCAGAAACAGAAAAGATAACCAATATAAACAGCGCAAGTTCCTTAATTGCGTTAAAGGCATAAATACAGTTCCGCTTTTCCCTTAGCGTACACCTCTCATAGGTGAAGATGCCGTCTAGCATGCCTTAGCTAAACGCATTTATCTCTTTAGCACAGATTAAGTTACTCGTTTAATCCATATTAATTACCAAGGGATTAAGAAAACTTCATGGAGAAAATGATTAATGGAGGAATGGAAATAGATAGGGAAGTAGAAATGGAAATGATCGAGACATTCAATAAAACTATTTAGCGCCTGATACATGATTTGTGAATGAAAAGATTAAGAGAATGAAGTACAATTGATGAAATAGAGTTAGAAACAAATACAAATAAGCGCCAACGTCTTGGTGCCGATCTGGATGGAGATTCGCTTGCCGGTGTGGATGGATCGTGCGGAAGGATGAGCTTCACTCTCAGGCTTGCTCAACCGGTAGTAGGGATCTAAGCACAGAGCTTTACGGCGGGGATCTGGCAGAATCGCACTGAGACTTCACCTCTTGGCCTTGCCAATCTTCTCTTCCCCAAATTTCTTCCAACTAGTACTCAGCTCAGCTCTCTCTCAGTAATTAGCATTCAATTTGCCCTCCTATCAGTATATCTTTCTCTGATTCTATGGAGGTATTTATAGGTGAAAAGCTTTGACTCTTACTTGTGGGCTCCACTTATTGTTATGAAATTCTAAAGATAGAGGAATAAATATTCCTTTCTATTATGTATAACAGACCATAAAATCTGCAACAACGGTTAGTTGTACACGTATCCGCAAATCCTCCGCATGATTGCGTTGCTTAGTTGCTGCTCTTTCAAACTCCGGTGCTCGCATGCCGGTATTGTATTACTGCATGCGGTTGAAATTCAGCTCCGGGATCGACTGTCGCATTGCGCCGTCATGGCATTAATCGTCTGTTCATTGTAGTTTGACGGGCGTAATGTGACAAGATGCGTTTGTTCAGTTTTCTCATTTGAGCCTTGATGCAAAGTGGTGACTTAGTTTCTTGCAAAACATAGTAGAGATATCCTCTTCTACCATTTTGATGATGTTAGTTTATGGTGCTAATTGCGAATATTTATAATATTGTATTTCTGAGCTAATTTTCATACAATCAGACATATAAATTCTTCATTTTTGCCACAATATCTAATAAGATAGAAGCATAAATAACTTGTATTTCATACAAGTTATCACCCCCATCACATATCTTCTATATGAATCGATTCCAGGATAATATAGTTTGTACTAACATTAAAAAGTGGGCCCGCATCTATAGTGTCCCAGAATAAGGCGCCCAACACCTTAATATCAAAATATAAAATAAATAATCTCGCACCCATTTTGAGGCTATTATATTCTCTGAACTTGATCCACATTTATGTCACTACATAAAGTTCAAACTTCATTAAATTGCCTCAGGACCTTAGTTTATTGGATTCAAAATTACAATTTCAATAAAAACTTTATCGAAAAACAAAACAGAATTTTTTTATTAATTTACAAACTATGAGTTTTAGGACATAAAATCCAACAAACTCCAACTTGGACTAAAACTCCTAGTGGAGTATCACAATGTTGAATTTAAGTGAGACACATATGAGTACAATAAACATATGAATACAATAAACTAGGGCATATACCCAAAAGTTCTCCCACTTGTCCTAGTTTACAAACTTCGTAGACCTAGACTCTGTAGGTGACCTTCAAACACTTTAGCCGTGAGGGCCTTTGTAAAAGGATCAACAATGTTTTGCTCAGAAGATATCTGGGTTACTATAACGTCTCCACGATGTACAATCTCCTGGATTAGATGGTATTTACGCTCAATATGCTTGCCACACTTGGGGCTACTTGGTTCTCTTGAATTTGCATCTACACCACTATTATCACAATATAGGGTGATAGGTAGATGTATATTTGGAATGACTTCCAATTTGTCAAGAATTTCCTCAACCATACTACTTCCTTTGCTGCTTCGCATGCAGCTACATATTCAGCTTCCATTGTGGAGTCCGCAATACAGTTTTGCTTCACATTTCTCCACACTAGTGCTCCTCCATTCAGATGAACACTGATCCTGATGTAGATTTTCTTGCATCTTTATCGGTTTGAAAATCAGAGTCAGTGTATCCAGTAAGGATAAAATCCTTAGTACCATACACGAGCATGTAGTTCCTCGTTCTCCTAATATACTTGAGGATATTTTTAATGGCAGTCCAATGATCATATCTAGGATTGGACTGATACCTACTGACTATCCCTACTGCATAGCATATGTCAGATCTAGTACATAACATGGCATACATCAGGCCCCCTACTGTGGAAGCATAGGGAATGCGTCTCATATCCTCAACCTCTTGAGGTGTCTTAGGAAATTGATCCTTTGACTAATGAATTACATATCTGTAAGGTAACGAACCTCTTTTGGAATTCTGCATCTTATACCTAGACAACATTTTGTCTATATAAGTTGCTTGAGACATGGCTAGTGTTCTGTTCTTGTAGTTCTGAATAATCTAAATCCCGAGAACATACTGCGCATTTCCCAAATCTTTCATTTAGAACTGCGTTGCTAGCTATTTCTTGATGTCAGTTAGGTAACCTACTTCATTCCCAATGAGTAGAATATCGTCAACATATAAAACTAAGAATGCTATAGTAGAATTGACGATCTTCTTGTAAACACAAGGCTCGTCAACATTCTGTTCAAAGCCATAAGATTTGATCGCAGTATCAAATCTTATATTCCAAGATCTAGAAGCTTGTTTCAACCCATAAATGGATTTTTGAAGCTTACAAACCTTTTGTTCTTGACCCTGTGTAATTAACCCCTCTGGTTGAGCCATATAGATACTCTCTTCAAGATCGCCGTTTAGAAAGGCTGTCTTGACATCCATCTGCCAAATTTCGTAGTCATAAAAGGTGGCAATGGATAAGAGTATTCTAATCGACTTAAGCATGGCAACGAGAGAGAAAGTTTCTTCATAGTTCACTCCATCTCTTTGGATATAACCCTTTGCCACAAGTCGAGCCTTAAAAGTCTTTACTTTACCGGCTTGGTCTCGTTTTCTTTTGTAGATCCACTTACAACCATTTGGTTTTACATCATTTGGTTGATCTACAAGTTTCCAGACAGAATTGAAGTACATAGACTCCATTTTGAGGTCCATGTCTTTGACCCACTGATCATGGTCCACATCTTTCATCGCCTATTTATAGGTCGATGAATCCTCTATACCATCATTAGGTATGACGACTTGTGTTTCTGTTAAACCCAAGTAATGGTCAGGTTGATAAATAACCCTCCCACTACATCGAGGCATTCTCAACTTTTGAGAAGGATGTGACCGACCAGATGTACTAGTTTTATCTACTACTTTAGTAGATGAACTAGTTCTATCTGTAGCGTCTTTGGAAATTTCATTCAATACTAGTCTACTGCGAGGTTGATGACTTCTTATGTGGTCTTCCTCTAAGAATGTGGCATTTATCAATACAAATACCTTATTCTCTTGAGGATCGTAAAATAGACCACCTTTTGTTTCCTTTGGATAACCTACAAATAGGCATAGTTTTGAACGACATTCCAATTTTTTTTTAAGGATTTTGCACCAACACGTGTGCCGGACATCCCCAAATCCTAAAGTGACGTAAAATATCTTTACGCCCTTTCCATAGCTCATAAGGTTTTTTTGAAACACTTTTAGAGGGAACGTTATTCAAAATATATACAGCAGTCTCTAATGCATGTCCCCAAAAGGAATCAGGTAACTTAGCAAAGCTCATCAATGAGCGAACCATGTCCAACAAGGTTCTGTTTCTTCTTTCAGATACACCGTTCTGCTGAGGCATATTAGGTGCAGAGAGTTGTGACTTAATTCCGTGTTCTATCATATAGTCCTAGAATCTTAAGTCCATATACTCCCTACCTCCATCTGATCGTAGTGTCTTAATTGTTTTACCTAACTGGTTTTCAACCTCAGGCTTATATTCTTTGAACTTTTCAAAAGAATCAGACTTGTGATGCATTAGGTAAATTTGACCATACCTTGAATAATCATCAATAAAACTGATGAAATATTCATACCCACCTTGAGCTTTGACATTCATCGGTCCACAGAGGTCCAAATGTACGAGCTCTAAGGGTGTTGTGGCTCTGAGACTTTTTCCAGTAAAAGATCTCTTAGTCATTTTTCCCTCAAGACATGACTCACATGGAGGTAAAGAATTGTCTTCTAACTGATTTAAGAGTCCATTCTTAACCAATCTCTCAATCTTTTTGAGATTTATGTGGCCAAGTCTTAAGTGCCATAGATAAGCATTAGAAGAAACTTTTTGTCTTTTATTCTGAGTTTCGA
>NC_052349.1:12411360-12457167 GCF_009727055.1 Benincasa hispida
GGAATAACCTATCTACTATCTCTATAACGGGTAGGAGTGAATTCCGTCTTGCACCCTATGTTCCCCAGCTATCCACCTGATCTTACCCCTGAAATGGGAGGCTTATTGGGCTAGCGATGATGAGCTGCCCTCACCTATGCAGATCTAAGGATAATTCCAAGTGAATAGGAGTTCATAGTTAGCTCAGGATTAAGATTAAGTTACCTAGGTCATCAATTAACGAAATAGTCAGTTTTATACATAAAACAGCATTTAGAACATAAAAAGGGACTATTTCATGGTTCAGTCTTATGCAAACTCATGGCATAGGATGCCCCCACTCACATATCTTTATATGAATAATTCAGGATCACATCGTTTGTACTAACTACAAAGTGGGCCGTATCCATAGTGTCCCCAGAATAAGGCGCCCAACCTGATTCATATACTATAGACCATTTTGGCTATACATTTGAACTTGATCCACATTTATGTCACTACATAAAGTTCAAACTACATTAAATAGCCTCAGGACCTTAGTTTATTGGATTCAAGATTACAATTTCAATAACAACTTTATTGAAAAACAAAACAGAATATGTTTATTAATTTACAAACTACGAGTTTTTGGACATAAAATCCAACATTTCTTCATCCATGGCTTTGATCCAAACTTCTTTTGCAGCACCATCAAAACTATGGCTCACAAGCAAACAAAATAAAATGTTCACTTGAAACATAAATATCATGCAAAGATCGCATTCTTCTTTAAGGAGATTTTGAATTATCTTGATTTGAAGTAGTTTCAACTAGTGCATGATCTTGTAAAAGTTAATGAAGAACTCCTTAGTTTGATCTTAAATTCTGAGAGTATTGTTATCAATCGAGGCTCTTGAATAATCTTATCATGGTGAGAAGGTTGAGAATCATAATTCTCCAAATCTCATTTGGTCGTTTCATCGAATATTTGATAGCATCTAAAATGTGTTATTTCGTTCAACTTAACTCAGAGATCTATTTAATGCGTTTAATTGGTTATTTTATAGGTATTGAACAATCTGGAGGAGGAATCAAGTGTTAGGGTTAAAACATTTTTTTGACCTTTTGAAGATGTGAACTCATTTTATCCTCAGTTTTAAAAGAATCACTTCTCACTTCTTTTTGGCTTTTTCCTATATCCATTTCTTCTTATGTTACCAAAACATTACCTACCAAAATTGATCCAAGTTTAAACTTTTTAAAGTCATTTAAAAGTAAAGATGTTTTTGTTGGGTTTTATGTCCTAAAACTCGTGGTTTGTAAACAATAAACTCATTTTGTAAATCAATAAATTTTTTATTGAAGTTTGATTCAATAAAGTTGTATTGAATATATGAATTTCTTATTTCATTTTAGAAATAAATCTAATAAACTAAAAGATCCATGATTATTACATGAGTACTTGAACTTTATGTGGAGACATAAGAGTGGATCAGGTTCGAGTAAATAGTCTAAATGATCTATAGTATATGAATAAGGTTGAGTGCCTTATTCTGACAACACTATCAAATGCGACTCATTTTGTAGTTGTTACAAGGAGTTGCTAAGTGCTATAGACGAAGTGATCTTGATTCGTACATGTAGTGACATGAGGAGTGGGGGTGTCCTGTGCAATGAGTTTGTATAAGATTGGACCAAGAAATAAGTCACTCTTACTTTATAACACTGTTTACTGTTTAAGATTGACTATTTCAAAACGATAACGTAGGTAACTCGACCTTAATCATGAGCTAACTATGAACTTTTATTTATTCGGGATTATCCTTAGATTTGCATAGGTGAGGGTTGGCTCAACAGCGCCGGCTTAATAAGCCTCCCATTTCAGGGGTAAGACCGAGTAGATAGCTGGGGACATAAGGTGCAAGAGGGAATTCACTTCTACCCGCTTTCAGGGACAGTAAAGAGGTTGTTCCTTTAAGTGCTGACATGGGGTCTTGAATAAGGGGCCCTACCCTCTCATTGGCTCGAGAGGGACTTAAGGAACAAACCAATTATTTATTAGAGGATCGGTGAGACTTAAGGAACAAGAGGTAATCTCAGGGGTAAAACAATCATTTGACCCAGCCGTTATTACGAACAACCTATGAAGAGTTAACTTACTAATCATGGTTATATCGAGTGGACACAATATATCTACAGTGAAAGAAATGCAACTACGGGCTTTAGTGGAGTGACCCGGTAGTTAACGAATGGGGGTTAATTTGGTGTAAAGAGTTTAGCCAATTAATCTTAGATCGTTGGAGCCCATGATCTGTTGGTCCATTAGGTCTCCCTACTAGCTCACAAATGGATTAGTCTTAGAATAGCGTGATAAGTTGATTTGAAACTTTCGAATTAGAATTAAGGGAATTAGTAATTATATGTGATATAATTATACGTTTAATTTTGGAATTAAACAAAATTAGAGAATCAGTTAATATTTAAATATGATTTAAATATTAAATTCATGAATAGGGATTCATGATAGTGGAATTGGTGATTAATTAATTTGATATTTGATATTAAATTAATTAGAATTAATTAAATTATTTTATTAATCATTAATAATTAATTTTATTAGAAAAGTTAATTATTGAATTAAAATTGAAAAGTTGATTTTTAATTTGAATTTTGATAAGTTTCAAATTGAAATAAAAAAAATTGAAAAATTAGAAAAATTGTAAAAGTGGGAATTTCCCACTTCTTCAACCTAGTAGCTCATTCATGGTTCTACCATTTTTATAGCTCAAATTCTCAAGCATGAGCCAGGATTCATACAGGATGTTGATTTGCATGAAAGTCATGAATATAACAATGAGATCTGAATGGAAATGAGGAGGCAATTGGTTAAAATTTGCTGAGAAAAGTGGTTAAAGAAGTGTTCTTCAACTGTTGAAAAACCAGTTCTTCACCTCCAATTTTCCTAATTCAAGCTTATTTTGAGTCCCACAACTCGATCTAAGGCTTCAAGAGAATAGTAGGGAAGACCTTGTAGTGGTTCATAACCAAAGGAAAAGGAGTTTGCAGCTGAAGATCGTGATTTAAGAGCAAAGGTTAGTGTTGAAACCCTCTTTCTAGTTTATGAGCATGTTGAATTTGAAGCCAAAATTAATGAATTAGAATGCTTAATGATCCTGTTTTTCTTCCATTGTATGCTTCCTTAATCCAACAATTGGTATCAGAGTATCATTTAAGCATTCAATTCGGTTTAATTTTGGTTTGGTGGGTGTTGTTCATAAGTTGTATGAAAATGATAAATTGATATAGTTTATTTATTTATTTTTATTTTTTTAGTTTTGGCATTGTTTTCTCTTCAATTATGTTGTAGTTTTTGTAATTGGCTCTTGTTTGATGGTTCTGGATGTGTGTTTAATTGTCTGCAATTTGATTGAAGTCATTAAAGTTGCAATTAGGATGTAATTGAAGAAAGAAGTGAAGAAGGTCGATCAATAGGAACTGGATTTTTAGCCACTGCCCAATACTCGATGCTTGATGCCCCATACTTGATGCTATTTTGTGAAATACTCGATGCTCGATGTCATACTCGATGGTACTTGATGCTCATACTCGATGGTATTTTGTAAAATACTCGATGCACGATGCCATATTCGATGATACTCGATGCTCATACTTGATTGTATTTTGTGAAATACTTGATGCATGATGCCATACTCGATGGTACTCAATGGCATACTTGATGGTATTTAGTAAAATACTCGATGCATGATGGCATACTCGATGCTTGAGGGCATACTTGATGATCAATGGCATACTCGATGCTTGATGGTACTCGATGGTTTTTGCCCGATTCAGCACAGTTTTGAGCATTGGAGGCCCGGTTCGAGAGGTTCGGATCCGGTTCAAGGCGGTTCGAGAAATCCAGAAGTGTTTTGGAGCCGATTTTTGCTGAATTTTGTAAATTAGGCATTTGCTTACTTGGAAATGCCAAAACTAAAACCATATCAATTTGTGTTTAATTATTTATGCATGTGATGTATGTTATATTTAAATAAATCTCGTATGTGCATAAAGTATGCCATGTAGATTTAAAATCCCACCATAGGAAGCATGTTATATGCATTGAAAGTATGTTATAAAGTGTTATAATATATAGTATGCATGTATAGGGTTTCAAATGTTTTAATATAAATGTTATATTAAATGTTGAATGCCTTTGATGTATCTTATGGATGCTTAGCATGTCTAAAATTTTTTAAGTTGTTATAAAATTAGGTTAGACATTTAAAATCGATAACAAAGATAAGTTGCATGCTCACATAGGTTAATCACTTGTTTTAATAGTTAAAATAGGTCGAAATCTTGTAAAATAAGGTTACAAACTCAACCGGTATATAATCCTGTTTAAGGCTAGGGGTGTTTAAGTTGACGGTCTACGAAACACTTTTTACCTGGGTATTATGGTCGAATAATTGAGCGTTGTTAATCAGTTTTATGAGCAATACGTGAGCGGTGTGAGGTTTTAAAATTGGTTTATCACCTAGACATTATAGGCTAAATCCACATATAAACGTTATACTTGGATAAACACCTAGACTTAGGTTGTTTAATTAGTTGGAACATTCCTCAGTAAATATATATCCAAAAGAAATATTAGGACACTTTAGTGGGAGTTTAAGAGCATATATGATATGTTATTAGAAAATTTCAATGGGAATTTAAGAATGCTTCAGTAAGAGATTAATAAACATATACAATATGTTAGTTTTAGCTCTCACGTTCCTAAGAGTTCACAATCAAGATTCATATTTCGTTTCTTGTCACCTAGAGAGTGACCTCCATTGGAAAGTGTTACATGAATCACATGGTGAATAGAGGAAGTTGTTCATAGTAAAATCAAAAGTGATGTTTTGATTTTCATTCTCACGTCCTAGGAGTTTCACACTATGAGATTCATGTGACATTTCATGTCACCCTGGGAGTGACCTCTATTTGGAAAGTATTTGCATGAGTCAAGATCAAAGTGAATGAGGGGAAGTTGTTCAATGTAAAATCAAATATATGATATATTGGTTTCAATTCTCACGTCCTTAGAAAGTTCACACCGTGAGATTCATATGACGCTTCGTGTCACCCTGGGAGTGACCTCCATTCGGAAAGTGTTTGTATGGGTCAAGATCAAGGTGAATAGGGGAAGTAGTTCATAGTAAGTGGATGAAGGATATGTGTCAATATGTCCTATGGTCTCTTCCGTTTGTTTGGATCGTGAGATTCCTATGTTGCACTTACTTGTCGTCTTTAAGTCGGACTTGCTAGTCGTTTAAAGATGGCTATCCTCTCAGAGGGTTGTAACATAGGATTCTGAATAACTCAAACTCTAGAAATGGATAGGATTTCTTAGATCATTTTCCAACCTCGACTTTCCAATTTGTTAGCATCATTGGGGCTGACCTCTAAAGTTTGAAAATGGAGGGTTACACTTACAGGAATTGCTAAAGTGTTAGTAAGTTTTGACAAAAAGGTAGCTAAATGACTATCGGAATATGACTTATTCTAGAGATAGTATTTAGTCAAGAATATCTTGTTTTAGTGAAGGAATATTTGACTACCCCTCGGTAGCACTTATTTTGACTCACTATAGTATAGTTACAAAAATAATGAATTTTGGGTATATTATTACTTTTCTAAAACATGATTGGGTTTAAAAGAAATTCACTAATAAAATTTGTTTATATTTTCAGAATGACGAGTTCTTTAGTACAACTATTGGCTTCTGATAAACTTACCGGGGATAACTATGCTAAATGGAAATCAAACTTAAATACAATACTTGTGATAGAGGACCTGAGGTTCATTTTAATAGAGGAATGTCCTCCCGTTCATAGCTCAAATGCAAAACGAAATGTTTGGGATGCATATGATAGATGGATCAGAGCTAACAAGAAAGCCTGTACCTATATTCTTGCCAACATATCTGATGTATTGGCTAAGAAACATGAGAGCATGAGTACTGCCAAGTAGATTATAGAATCTCTGCATGGGATGTTTGGACAACCGTCCTTCTCACTAAGGCATGTTGCAATCAAATATGTTTACATCTGCCATATGAAAGAAGGGGCCTCTATTAGAGAACATGTCCTAGACATATAGTCCATTTCAACATGGGAAAAGTAAACAGTGCTGTCTTGATGAGAAGAGTCAAGTTGGTTTTATTCTTGAATCTCTTCCAAAGAGTTTCTTGCAGTTCTGTATGAACGCACTGATGAATAAAATAGAGTATAACTTGACTATGCTTCTCAATGAGCTATAGGCTTACCAGACCTGATGAGAGCAAAAGGACTGGAACCAGAGGTAAATGTTACTACTGAAGAAAAAAGAGGTTCGTCCTCTAAAAGGCCTGGTATTGCTTCTTCTTCAAAGAGTAAGAGGGGCAAGGCAAATGCTGCAGATAAAGGAATATGTTTCCACTGCAGTGAAGAAGGGCACTGGAAGAGAAATTGCCCACAAAAGCAAGACAAGGAAACTAGTTCCTTGTAAAGTTCAAGTTTTGAACATGGGAGAATTTCTCAGAACAACCAGTGGGAGATGCAGTTGCTGTTGAAAAATAAACTTGTTTACTTTTGTTATTGTAATGAAAGTTATTTGATCTTTTATTAAGAACATATTGTATAAACCTTTTGTTATAAATGAAATGTTCATTAGCAAAAGTTGTATTTGTTCTACCCATAGCAACTTCGTTAGAACCAACCAAGATAAAAGCCATTTGTAAATATTTAGATATTTAAAAACGGCTAGAAATCATAAAGGCAAATGGTTATTTAACCTAAGTAATAAGTTTAGAACACTTGAAGAGTTCAAGGTGTATAAAACTTGTTAGGTAAAATAAATCTGAAATACTTTGTTTGGATCAAAGTAAAGAATATAGAGAGTTTGAAATTTCTAGTGCTATTTTGATAGAATATGAAATCCAGTATAAACTCTCTACATCTAGTTGCCTTAATTGTTTTGAATATCATTCCAATTTTAAGGTTTTTTTTTTCCTGAAACTCCATATAAGATGTGGAAAGTTCATAAAAGCTGTTTATGATATGTAAAAGATGTTTACATAGTTCAGAAATTTGAAAGAGATCGACATATGTGTTAGTGTCGAAACCTTAAGTATTGAATACCGTTCAAAAGATATGCCTATCTGCAAGCAATCCAAAGTAGTATTTTTTTTTTCAAAAAGATGAAAATCAAGTGTTTGTGTTAACAAAATAACAAATATATGAGACCCAAATAAATCTTTTCAAATCTTTTCATCATATTTTGTTCCAACTCCTCGAGCATTTTTTAGTTGGTTCCGATCATCAATATAAAAGCAAACAAGGAGGAAATTTAGACCTTCCTTTTTCACATCCGTAGGTCAATTTTGCTATTTCATATACGAGGCACTCGCTTTAATGCATACAAGGCCTTATGGAGTTGATAAGATTTCTCCTTTCCATGAATAAAAAGTCAGATTTGACATCAAGTTGAAACACCTTCAATTTTAAATAGATTGCTAAAGTAAGAGTAATTCTTATTGTCTCCATCTAAGCTAATGGCGAAAGTTTCATTAAAGTTGACATCAAATTATTGGAAATATCATTTCGATACTACACGAGCTTTTATGCTTCTGAATGGAGCCATCTTCATTGAATTTAATTAGTCTTGAAGACCCATTTTAAGCCAATTGCATCTTTTCCTGGAGTTAAGTCTTGAAGCTTTCCATGTCTTATTTCATTCAATGCTAGCTATTTCTTCATCCAAACTTCTTTTGCAGCACCATCAAAACTTTGTGGCTCACAAGCAAACAAAATAAAATGTTCACTTGAAACATAAATATCTTGCAAAGATCGCATTCTTCTTGAAGGAGATTTTGAATTACTTGATTTGAAGTAGCTTCAACTAGTGCATGATCTTGCAAAAGTTAATGGAGAACTCCTTAGTTTGATCTTAAATTCTGAGAGTATTGTTATAAATCCAGGCTCTCAAATATTTATTTCATGGTGAGAAGGTTGAGAATCATAATTCTCCAAATCTCATTTGGTCATTTCATCGAATATTTGATAGCATCTAAAATGTATTATTTCACTCAACATAACTCGAGATCTATTTAATGCGTTTAATTGGTTATTTTATAGGTATCCAACAATCTGGAGGAAGAATTGAGCATTAGGGAGAACATTTTTTTGACCTTTTGAAGATGTGAAATACTCATTTTATCCTCAGTTTTAAATGAATCACTTCTCACTTCTTTTTGGCTTTCTCCTACATCCATTTCTTCTTATGTTACCAAAACATTACATACCAAAATTGATCCAAGTTTAAACTTTTTAAAGTCATTTAAAAGTAAAAATGTTTTAATATTTTTCTCAAAAGCACAAAAAAACACATATGAAAACAAGTGGTCATTTAGCTAAAACAGAATTGTATCAATGAAAATATGACCAAAACGAAATTATCGATCGTGTAGAAAAGATGCACGATCATTGACCTATGTGCATAATCACCGACATCATGTGAAAGATTGCTGACCTTAAGTAGACTATCGCTGACATCATGTGCAAGACCGCTAAGTTCTTGATTTGAAATTTTATTTTGGTCATATCTCTATCAATATAACTTCGTTTTAACTAATGACCACTCGTTTGCATGCTTTTTTTTCGTGTTCTTTCCAACCATGTTTGTAAAAAGAGCAAAATTTAAAAGAATATTGAATATAAATAACCTTACAAAGTTTAAATTTAGATGACTTTTACTTTTGGAGTATTGATTGTTGACATCATGTGTGCACATGACGTCAGTGACTGTGCATATGATGTTAATGATCGCACACATGAGGTCAGTAATCAAGTACATTTCTTGTATGATCGATAATTTTATTTTGGTCATATCTTCGTCAATACAACTTTGTTTTAACTAAAAGGCCACTTATTATCATATATTGTTTCATGTTCTTTCAGTAAAATGTTAAAGCATCTTTACTTTTAAATGACTTTACAAAGTTTAAATTTAGATCACTTTTCATATGTGATGTTTTGGTAACATAGGAAGAAACACATATAGGAGAAACTTAAAATCTAAAGGAGAAGTGAGAAGTGAAAAGTGATACATTTAATACTGAGGACAAAGTGGGTATTTCACATCTTCAAAAGGTAAAAGAAAAAAAACATGTTTTCCAAAAATAGGTCAATAATTACATAAATTTTTTTTAGTTTTCGGTTAGTTTAGGAAAATTTTCAAAATGAAGTTAAAACGGATCAATTTGAAGCCCTAACGAAGCAACTAGGTCAAAATAACATGAAAAAGACCAAAATGCCTAAGAGTGGCACCACGACGTTGCTATAAAAAAAAATTTGTAATTAGGTCATAAGTTTTGATCTAGGTGGCTGTTTTAGGCAAATAACCATATGTTTTCTTCATTTTTTCATCCTTTATCCATATACAACATTCTTTTTTCCCCTGTTTTCTAAAATATTTTTGGTCGTCTTTCGTAATCCCAGCCATAAAGAAGATTGATGAACATGATTTGTGGATAAGGTAAGTACTTTTGATCTTAGAGTTAGGATAATAAAACCCATTTGAATTGATTGAGAGAACTTATAATTATTGAACTGCCTTTTGATTTATGTGGTTCTTGAATATATATTTACTTTTATGATTTGAATTCAGGAATGATTAGGCCAATCTTCATCTTTTCATTGTTAAGTTAGAGATTCACAATTGGTATGTGACTGTTGCCATGCTAGATTGATGCGATGAAATGCCTTATGTCGTGCTCTTCAATATGAATAATTCTTAATCTAGTAGCAATGTTTTCTCTAATTAATTTTAAGTATAAATCTAAAGTATGCTTCGATGCGATCTGAGTGTCGAACTCAGGGACATGCTATTAAAATGTACTATAAGGTTTTGCTCGATGTTGACATAGTGTCTTGATTATAAAGTAGGCGATGGAAATGTATGTATCTAAGGTGATGGAAATGTATATATCTAACTGTCCTATTTAATCAAGACAATGGGATGGATGAAATGGTGTGGTAACAATTGCAATTCAAAATAAAGTAGTATGTGACGAGAACAGATAAAATAACAATAGAAAAATAGGGTTGGAGAAAGATTCACTAACATTTTCCTAAGCAATGAATAAGTTGTGCGTTCATGCCAGAAACTCATAATTAACGAACTTTTTCTCTCGATTTTTTATGGCACACTAACCTATCTCTAGGATGCATGCAATGAGTTTTAATTGCGGAAGACTCTTTATTTCTAAAGTTACTTCTTTCTTTGTTAAACTAGTTCCACAATCTCTTCCTTTCTTAAGGCATTGATTGTTTTGTACTTAGATCAATCTCTCAATTTAATCTTAGCAATTCAATAAGTACATGTTAGAACAAGATGAACGTCTATTTATGCATGACTTAGTAAAAAATGTTAACTACTCTCCCTCAACCCAAGGATAATTTTGTTGGTATTAACAATTAACATGTGGAAGCAATTAGGATGTTATGCACCCTAATTTCATTAATTTTAGAAATTAGGCATGCCTGTTCACAATGAAAATAAGGGTTTGAGGAAAAACAACCTTTGTAGAAACTAAAAAATCCAACAATCTCTTCTTGAATTCTGATCACGAACCGTTCGTGGACCACTGTAAGAGTCTTCCTTGAATTTTTTCTTATTTATAAAGAAAACCCATGCAATCCAATTGCATGTTGGAATGACACCAAGTCCACTCAAATTTAGTGGGAATATAGGTGTTATTTGAGTGAAAAATGTGGGATTTCCCCCCTTTTCAAATTCCTTTTTATTTTTAAATTAATTTTTATAAAATTAATTTAAAAAGAATATTTAAATTTGTAATTTCTTGAAATTCATAAATTCAAACTTGATTTTAATTAAAATTAATTCAAATGATTAATTAATTTTAAATGAAATCAATTTTAATTAATTAAATAATTTAATTAATTAAATACTTTAATTAATTAAATTTATTTAATATCAAATATTAAATTAAATAAAACACATCTCCTGAACATGAATAAATATTTAAATCATATTTAAATATTTTCAATTTTTTAATTTGTTTAATACAATAATTAAACATCAATAATTCCCTAATAATGAAGGGACCTTTTTAAATATAAAGAAAATATTTAAAAGTATTTACACTTTATAGCAAAAGGTTCCAAAAGTACAAAGTATTTTTGGAACTTTTTGCTATAAAATATAAATATTTTGGGACTTGTCTATTTATAAGAATTTCCTAATAATGAAGTTGAACATTTCAAATTTTCTTATCACGCTGTTCCAAGATTTAGCCTGATTGAGCTAGTAGGGAGATCTAATGGACCTACAGATCATGAGCTCCAACGATCCGAGATTAATTAGCTAAGCTCTTCATTAAAGCCTAGTAGTTGCACTCTCCTCACTAGATATATTTCTATCCACTTGATTTAACCATGATTAGTATTTGTTGGGTTGTATGTGAAGGAACTCGATTTACAGAGAATCTTTGAGCGGAAGCGGATCGTCCAAATCCCATTTCGATTGAACGCATACAATTACAGTAAAACAGATAGATTATACATCAAAAGATAAATTACAGAATGCTTTTGAATAAACAACAAGAGCTTAAAGATTATACCTTTGAAGAACACTTCTTCAAATAAATCCCTCGAACTAACTCGTTCACGAATGCGTCGAACAAGTCACGAACACTCCAAACGAACAACAACAAACAACAAAGCAAACTCGAACCAAAAAAGGGACACTACCACTTAGTGACCTTGGTATTCTCAGTGTGAGAATCCGGGAGTAATGAGCTTTGGCTAATTTTGGTTAGAGGGGAGTTTGGAGTTGGAGGAGGAAGACGATCGAGAAAGACAAAAGCTATCACATAGCAAATACTCTCAATCTTTTAGAGAAAATGAGGCTATCACATAGGCTCTTAGAACAATCGTGTAGTAGTTCACAAATCATGTAACACTTTAGATTATGGAAAAATAAAATCATATTTTATTTATCCCAAATTGCCACAAAAATCGATTAATTTCCCACTAAGGATGGTTAAAGAGAAAAAGGGTTTAATTATCAAATTAATAATTATAAATAAATATGATAACCAACTTATCATATTATATTTATAACCTATAGTTTTAATATTGCATCATATACAATATATAAACCATAGTTCCTTTCCTCTATTTTATGGCATTTAATATGAATCATATTTATATTAAATTTACAACTAAGAATCTTATTCATAGAAAAAATATTTGAATCATATTCAAATATTTATTCCTCCACTAAACAATAATGTATTAAATGCATTATGTCAATTGAATTAATTTAATTATATCATATATAATCAAATTCACTCTTGTTAATTTGAACATTTTAAATTTACCCAAAAATTGATTCTCAACTTAAATCCTTTGAGCTACCAAGGGGACCTTATGGACCGTCCCACGAATAACTGATTAAACTCTTTAATCACATTATCCACCATTTGTTAACTACCGGACGCTCCATTAAAGATCGACAACTGCACTCTTCGCACTATAGATATATTTCTGTGTCCATTGGATATAACCAATCAATACTACGATGACCCTTCATAAATTGCTCGTAAATACAGCTGGGCCAAATTATCGTTATGCCCCTGTAATTACATCTAACTTTTTAAGTACCACTGATTCCACTAATAAACAATAGATCATAGTCCCACTATGACTAACCCCTCTCTGGCCAAGAGAAGGGTGGCGCCACATTGTTCAAGAGATGGAATGAGCCCTTAAGGGACAAATTTATCTACTTACCCCTGCTTCGGGGAAGGATTGAATTCCATCTTGTGTAGCTGAGTTCCTAGGTCCCTAATCAGACGAATCCCCAAAATGGTAGGCTTGTTGAGTCGGCGATCTTGCCACTCTCATCCATACAAATCAAAGGACCGCCCTCACAGGCAAGAATTCACAACTCACTCAGGATTAAGGTCATGTTACCTAGGTCATCCTAGTAAAATGAAAGTCTCTGTTATGAACGATGTTATATAACGAGACTAAATATTTCGTGGTCTGGTCATATACAAACTCCTTTGTATAGAATATCCTCGCTCGCATTTCTAATACATGAATGATCAGGATCAGATCGTTTGTAGCACTTTACAACATTTGTAACACCTATAAAACGGGTCGTAGTGTCACCAGGATAAAGTACCCAACCTTATCCATATACCACAGACCATTTAGGTTATCACTTAAACATGATCTACCTATATGTCTCCATATACATGTTTAAATTATAATGATAACCTTGGATGTTAGTTTATTGGTTTGTGGTTAATGCAACTAAAATATCATATATTTCATAGACTATGTGAATAAAATATCATATATTATTAATCACAGAAATGTTTGTTCATACAAAGGTTTACAAACTATAGGACCCTATGAGATTTAGAGCATCAATCCCAACAATATGTCCTAAAACTCGCAGTTTATAGAGTTAAACATTTTCTATTATCAATAAAGATGTTATTCAACATTTCTTCAATAAAGTTGTTATTGAATTTTTAAATTTAACTTGTAAAGACTAAATCCAATAAACTAAGATTCATAACTATTATATGAATACTTGAGCTTTATGTGGAGACATAAAAGTGGTTCAAGTTCGAGTAAATAGTCAAAATGATTTATAGTATACGAATAAGGTTGGGTGTTTTATTTTGGTTACACTATCAAATGCGGCCAACTCTTTAGTTGTTACAATTTGTTGTAAGGTGCTATAAACGAAGTGATCTTGATTCGTTCATGTATTGGCATTAGGAGTGAGGGTGTCCTATGCAATGAGTTTGCATAAGATCAGACCAAGAAATGAGCCACTCTTACTTTATAACACCATTTACTGTTTAAGACTGACTATTTCGCTTAGATGACCTAGGTAACTTGATCTTAATCCTGAGTTAACTATGAACTTCTGTTTATTCGGGATTATCCTTAGATTTGCATAGGTGAAGGTTGACTCAATAGCGTCGGCTCAATAAGCCTCCCATTTAGGGGTATGACTGGGTAGATAGTTGGGGACATAGAGTGCAAGACAAAATTCACGCCTACCAGATTTAGGGATAAGAGGAAGGTTGTTCACTTAAGTACTTAATCCAGGTCTTGAACAATGGGCCCCACCTTCTCATTGGCCCGAGAGGGATTCGGTTTAGTGATTTGATCACAAACCAGTTGTTCATTAGAGGATCAGTAGAACTTAAAGAGTAAGACGTAATTTCGGGGGTAAAACAACATTTGACCCAGCCGTTATTACGAACAACCTGTGAAGGGTCGACTTACTGATTATGGTTAAATCAAGTTGACACAAATATATCTACAGTGAGGAGAGTGCAACTTTCGAGCTATAGTTGTGTGACTCGATAGTTAACGAATATTGATTAATTTGGTCTAAAGAGTTTTAGCCCATTAATCTCACATTGTTGGAGCTTATGATCTGTAGGTCCATAAGGTCCCTCTACTAGCTCGTAAAACATGAACACCTTGAGTTAGTAAATTGAGTGAATTTAGAATGATTTCAAATTGAAGCGTTCAAATTTAATTTCAATTTGAAATGTTCAAATTGAATCTAGGGTTTGATTTTGAACAGTTCAAATTCAAATAAGGGTTTGTATAATTATATTCAATATAATTAATTAATGTTTAATTTATCGAATTTAAATGAAATTGGAGAGTTTATAATTTTCAAATATTGATTTAAATGTTAATTACATGAATAGGATTCATGTTTAAAGTTAGGTGTGTAATTAATTTAATATTTGATATTAAATTATTATTTAATTAATTAAAAAATTCAAAACTGATTTTCATCTTATTTCGATTTCTGAAATTGAAATATTATTTTTTATTTTAAATTAATTTAGAATTAATTAAAAATAAAAAAAAATAATGAAAATTGAATTTTGAGATCTTAAGTGGGAATTTCCCACTTTTGGTTGAAGTAGGAGGTGTTCTCCTCGTAACTACACACTGAGCCCATTTATCTTTGCTGATTGAAGTGTCATAGAGTAAGATACTTCAATGTTTGCATGTAAGTGAAGGATAAAAACTCCCAATTTTGGCTGATGAAGTTCTGGTCGGTGGCTGAAAAAGAGTTTTCAGTAGTGTTCTTCATCTTCCTCACAAAACCCAATCCTATTCCCTTCATAAATTCACTTAATTTTTGAGTTCCACCACTCAAATTCAAGGCTGATAATAGTAAAGAAGATCTCTTGGTAGTTCATTAAATATTTGGAGCTGAGAATACGTGAGGAGAAGCTTGAATCGGAGAGCTTCAAAAGGTATGTGTTTCTTGAAATCATCTTTTTACCCTATGAACATGCTTTTTAATGTTAAAATTAAGAAATTAGAATGCTTAAGGATCTTGTTTTCTTCCGCTGCGTGTTTTTGAATTCCAATAACTGATATTAGAGCACCATTTAAGCATTCAATTAGAGTTAATTTTAGCTTGGTGAATGTTTTTTTTCATAAGTTGTATGAAAATGGTGAACTGATATGGTTTTTCTGAGTTTTGTCATTGTTTTCTCTTCAATTATGTTGTAATTCTTGTAATTAACTCTTGATTGATGGGCCTTAATGTGTGATTAAGTTTATGTAATTCAATTGAAGTCATTAGAGTTGCAATTAGGTTGTAATTGAAGAAAGAAGTGAAGAAGGTCGAGCAGCAAAAACTGGAGTTTTAGCCACTGCCCAATACTCGATGCATGATGCCATACTCGTTGGTACTCGATGGCATTACTTGATGATCTTTTGGGTGCATACTTGATGCATAATGCCATAGTCGATGCACGATATCATACTCGATGGTACTCGATTGTATTTACTCAATGGTATTTTGTGAAATACTCGATGCACGATGCCATACTCGATGGTACTCAATTGCATTTACTCGATGGTATTTTGTGAAATACTCGATGCACGATGCCATATTCGATGGTATTCGATTGCATTTACTCGATGGTATTTTGTAAAATACTAGATGCATGATGGCATATCGATGACTCGATGCCATTTGTTGGATGGCATACTCGATGCTCGGTGTCATACTCGATGGCTCGATAGCATTTTCTTAATGCAATACTCGATACTCGATGGTTTTTTGCCTGGTTCAACCATTTTTTAGCATTGGAGGTCCGATACGAGAGGTTTGGGTCTGGTTCTGAGCAGTTCGAGCGATCCAGAAGTGTTTTGGAGCCGATTTTTGTTGAATTTTGTAATAATTAGGCCTTTGTTTGCTTGAAAATGCTTAAACTAAAACCATATTAGTGTGTGTTTAATTATTTATGTATGTGATGTATGTTATAATTAAATAAATCTTGTATGTGCATAAAGTATGTCATGTATATTTAAAATCCCATCATAGGAAGCATGTTACATGCATTGAAAGTATGTTATAAAGTGTTATAATATAAAGTATGCATGTTTACGGTTTCAATTGTTTTAATATAAGTGTTATATTAAATCATGAGATATCTGATGTATGTTATGAATGCAAAAGCATGTCAAGTTTTATAAGTAGTTATAAAATAGGGTTAGACAATAAAATTCATAACAAAGATAAGCTACATGCTCACGTAGGTTAATCACATGTTTTAATAGTTAAAATAGGTCGATATCTTGTAAAATATGGTTACAAACTCAACCGATATATAATCTTGTCTAAGGCTGGAGATTTTTAAGTTGACGATCTACGAAACACCTTCTATCTAGGGATTATGGCCGAATAATTGAGCGTTGTTAATCAATTTTATGAGCAAACATGAGTGGTGTGAGGTTTTAAAACTGGTTTATCACATAGACGTCGTAGGTTAAATCCAAATATAACGTTATACTTGTATAAACACCTAGACTTAGGTTGTTTAATTAGTCGGAACATTCCTAAGTAAAGATATATCCAAAACAAATGTTAGGACACTTCAGAGGGAATTTAATAGCATATATGATATGTTATTAGAACACTTCAGTAGGAATCTAAAGAGCGTGTTAGTGGGAGATTAATAACATATGTGATATGTTATTTTTTAGCTCTCACATCCCTAAGAGTTCATAATCGAGATTTATGCTTCGCTTCATGTCGATTATGAACCTCGACTGCTCCATTCGAAAAGTGTTAGCATGAATTAAGATCTAAATACACTGATTCTAACTTCCAGACCGAAATTGATTCAAGGAAATCAACTTCGGGGTAAGTATTCACACTGAATAGAGGAGCAGTAGTGTGGAGGAGTATCAAGCAAAGTTGTATTGTTGGCTCCACAATGGAAGCTGAGTATGTAGCTGCAAGTGAAGCAATAAAAGAAGCAGTATGACTCAGAAAGCTCCTGACTGACTTGGAAGTGGTTCTAAATATGCACCTACCGATCACTTTATATTGTGATAACAACGGAGTAGTTGCAAACTCAAAGGAACCTAGAAGCCATAAACGTTGAAAGCACATCAAACAAAAGTACCATTTCATCAGGAAGATTGTATATAGAGGAGACGTGATTGTCATGCAGATAGCCTCATGAAACAACTTAGCTGATCTCTTTACAAGGGCCTTCACGGCTAAAGTGTTCGAGGGTCACCTAGTGGGACTAGGACTACGAGATACTTTCTACTAGGGCAAGTGGGAGAAATAATGGGTATATGATGCTCTAGTTTATTATATTTATTCTTTTTGTTTTCTCTCATTGAACTCAACATTGTATATATTTATCCACTGGAGTTTTAGTCCAAGTGGGAGTTTGTTGGGTTGTATGTCCTAAAACTCGCTGTTTGTAGAGTTAAACATTTTTTATTATCAATAAAGATGTTATTCAACATTTCATCAATAAAGTTGTTCATTTCACTTGTAAAGACTAAATTCAATAAACTAAGATTCACGGGTATTATATAAATACTTGAACTTTATGTAGAGACATAAAAGTGGATCAGGTTTGAGTAAATAGTCAAAATGATCTATAATATATGAATAAGGATGGGTGCCTTATTCTATAACACTATTATATGTACTATCAAATGCGGTCCACTCCGTAGTTATTACAAGTTGTTGTAAGGTACTACAAACGAAGTGATCCTGTTTCGTTCATGTATTGACATAAGGAGTGGGGGCGTCCTATGCAATGAGTTTGTGTAAGATCAGACCAAGAAATAAGTCACTCTAATTAAATGGTTGGAGTTAGCATGCAATTCGTGGAAGCCTACAAAATCATTAAACATTCTAATTCAATTAAATTTACAACTAAGCAAACATGTTCATAACAAGAAATATAGGATTTCTGAAGTTACATTTGAAGAACACTTCAGACCTTCAAATTCAGCTTGAATCTTCACTCCAAAATGTTGTAGACCACCATTTGATCTTCCCTACTATCCTTTAGAATGTTAAATTGGATTGCGGGATTGAAAATGAGCTGAAATTTGAGGAATTTTATGGAGTTAGTTTTTCAGTTTTGAGTTGAAGAACACTTCTTCATAAAAAAACCAGCAAAAATTCCCTTTTGCATGCCACCAAGAATTAGTTTTTTGTTCAACTTTATCTCATAACACAAGAGATTGACACCTACCTCCTCAATGATGAGTGGACTGTTAGGTGTTTTAGGTGGGAAAAACCCACTAAGGTCAAAATTGATTTAAAATCAAATTTATTCAAAAATCAATTTTTTTAAAAAAATTTAATTTAATTTTGTAAAACTTAAATTAAAATAATTATTTTATTATTTGAATTTTAGGCCAAAATTTTATTAATTAAGTCCAAATGGAGAGTTCAACAATTAATTTTAAATAAATTTTATTTAAATAATTTAATTTAATATCAAATATTTAAATTAATTAAACACCAATTCCTCAATCATGAATCCTTATTCATGTAATTAATATTTAAATCAAATTTAAATATTATCCACTTCTCCAAGTTTGTTTAATTCGATAATTAAACGTGTAACTATATCGAATATAATTACTGATTCCCTTAATTCGAATTTGAACGTTTTGAATGTTGCGAAGGAGATCGCGACCGAGGAGATCGTTGAGGACGAGCGCGAAGTGTTTGTGCAGTGTTGCGGTCGTGTAGATCGGGCATTCGAAGATTTGCTGTTGTTCGAGTAGCTATGCACATTGAAGCGTGGAGACGCTTCTGCTATTGTGCATAGAGTTTGATCTCTTTATGCATTTATATTGTTCATGTTGTAATTTCTGCATTGGAATTGTATAACCGCTTGTTTAGAAGTTGACTGTAAATATATGTTCGTTCATGATTGTAATTTGGAATAATCTTGTTCCGCTGCTCATGAAAATATCGCTTTCGATTCCTTCAATTAGTATCAGAGCCAGGTTCTCTGATATTTCAAATTACAAATCTGAATTGAACACATTTTTCAGTCGCAGTGGGTTTCTGCATCTGTAGTTAACCGTTTTCTGCATTTGTGGATGAATTTGATGAACATTTCGGGTTTAAATTGCTTTTTTTGTTAAAGCTTTAGGTATTACAAAGTGTTAATTGTAAGGATTCCTGTGTTTTTAGGCGAAATTAACTTTGCAATCAAGTCTGTAATTCAAAAGGTTTGAGTTCGTCGAGTCGTTCGTGATGAAGCTTCGGCGCATGGCGATGGAGTTCTCAACGAAGATGAAGACCAAGCATTGGTCGGATTGTGTAGCCTTAGGTAAACGATCATTGGGATTTAACTAAGCTATCGTTTAGATATTTTTTTCTAGATGATTGTGTAGTATTTTCTAATCGATCGTTTAGCTAATGCTAAGCGATGAGGTAAATCGTTTACCATATTGCGTAGCGTTGGTTGCGCGATCGCGTAGGCGTTGGAGGTAGACGATCGTAATGGGAGCATACGATGCTCAACGTTTAGTAGAAGGTGCGTGTTAGACGATCGCATAGTTAGCAAGCTTCATCGCTTAGTTACTACCTACGCGATCATGTGTATGCGATACAGAGGCGCTAGCTAATCGATCGCTTTGGCAATGGTGCTTCGCGGCATCATAGTCACTTAGATGATCGCAGAAGGCAGGCGTTGTGTGGAGCGCGCTAAGCGATCGTGTACTTCAGGCTTCATCGCTTAGTCAAGGTACACGATCGTGTAGTAATAATTAAAAGATCGTTTGGATTTTTCTGAATGATCATATAGTAAATGCTAAATGATCATTTAACTCTAGAGCACTGGTAAGCGATAGAACGAAGTGTTTGTTTTATCGTGTAGACGATCGCGGGGTGCTTAGTACACAATGGATGGTTGGAGAAGCGATGCTTTGTTGAGCGGTTCAAGATCTGATTCGCCTGTTTGAACCGAAGACTCCTTATCTTTGAAATAGTTAGCTTTCCTTTTTGTGTTTTAAGGAAATTTTACCCGGTTCATCAACTTTGTTTGCTTATACATGTGATGTATGGCGCTTATTTGTCAAAGTGTTTGTCATATAGTTAAAACCCACCTTAGGTTGTGCAATTATTCATGCATCATGTATTATAAAGAAATTACTTGAAAGCATGCGCATACATCATGAAATATAAGAGTTATAATTTGCATGCAGTGAGCATTATCATGCATCATCCTTTTATTATAATTGTTATAGTCTAAGGGTGAATGGAAGCATATTTTACTTGTTTCATTGCTGTTTTGTATAAGTGTTATATAAAAGAAGTAGCAATGAATGGACAATGCATTGAGCATGACACTTAGCTTGTTTATAAGCGTTATGAATGCCTTGTATGTGTTAGCATAGCATTGTGGTTGTTTCTGTTATAAGTGTTATAAAGGAAATTAGACCTAAAATCAATAATTCAGAGTTGCATGTGGACTTAGGGTGAACTCAAGTTTTTTAAAAGGGTTTTAAAATTGGATTGAGATAGACCTAAGTTCAAGTGATTCTAAAGAGTTTAGTAACCTAGATTAATCTTTTAAAATTGGTTTAATAGGATTAAATTAGTTAGAATAAAAGATTAAATTTGTTGTAAACCTATTTATAAGGGACCTTTTGTCTAAGGCGGGTTCTCGCTAGGCTGGGGACCTTAAGTTGACGGAAACGTAACACCCCTACCTAGTAACCTACCTGGGAAGGTGAATTAGATAGATTTTCAACAAGCATGCGACGTTTTGGTCAAAGACTCTGTTAAAGAATTTAATGGATGATGATCAAAAGTTGTTTCACTATCCAAGGTAAAAGTTACACTTGGGAAAACCTAAAAGTCACTTAGTTAAAGTCCTTAACCGTATTTTTTCTAAGTAAGATAAATCCTAGGTTATAAAATACTCAGTGGGAGGAGGAGGCATATCAGATATGTCTATGATTCCACTCATGTTTCTCCCTGTATGTTCACACCATGAGATTCATGCTTGGCCTCGAGATGCCCAGGATGCATCCCCCTTCGGATGGTGTTTGCATGGGTCAATATCAAGTTGGATGGAGAGAGTATTTATAGTAAGTAGGTGAAGGGTGTGTGTCAACACGTCCTATGGTCTTTGTCATTGGTTCACATCGTGAGATCATTCTATATGACCTCGTCTCGCCTTCGAAGCGTCCCCCTTCGGATGGGTTTTATGCAGATGGTCAATATAAAGGTGAACTCCAGAAATGGATAGGGTCGCTTTAGGTTTTGTGTGAAACCTAGATTATTCCTACTTAAGTAGGTGGTTAAGGAAATTAACTAAGTAAAAGTTAAATCCTATGTTGAAGTGAAGGAAATTTCTTGGTGTTGAATAGATTTTCCTTGAGTAGTTTGAGTTAAGCTTTAATTGATGAAAAATTGACTAAGTGTTGGACTCGGCTATGCATTGGCCATAAGATCTTGGAAAGATTACTTGGGCAAAGGGAGAATTTAAAGTAGGAGTGACGAATGCCTTGGAGGTTAGACCAACGCATTAGACTCAATGGATGCGTCGGAAGAAAGTTGAAGGGATGCGTTGGTGAAGGAAGATGGTTGTGTGGGATGCGTTGGAAGGATTATGTTGATGCATTGGAAGGGTTGTTGGTGGATGGCATGCGGCTGAAGGAAGGAAAATGGAAGGATGCATTGAAGGGTGGCAGGCAGTTGAAGGATGGCAGGCCGAGGTGAGGCATTGGATGGCACGAGGGCTGGAGGGTGGCATGCGTTCGAGCAACCTTGGCCAAATGCCGCAGCATGCGTCGAGCAGTCTCGGCCAGAACACTAGCCATGTGTCGAGCAGCCTGGCCAGAACGCCCAGCCATGCGTCGAGCAGCCTCGGCCAAACTACCCAGGCATGCATCAATGTACCCAGCTATATGCGTCGAGCACTGCCGAGCCTGCCGAGCGCCAATGAGTGTGCCAAGCCATGCGTCGAGCGCTAACCCGAGCCTGCCGAGCGGCCATGACCATGCAAACCAAGCATCTCATACGACCAAAGCACACCCATATGGCCGAGCACGCTCAATGCGTCGGTGGCCAGCACCTAAGTCACACGCCCATGCACACCCATATGGCCGAGCACCTAAGATGGACACATAATATATCTGTGTTAAGAAGAGTTCAGCTGTCGGTCTTTAGTGGAGTGCCTAGCAGTTAACAAATGGTGATCCCTGATTAAGAGTTTAGTCATTTCATGTACCGTTTGGCTTGAGCCTACAGGTCCATTGAGGTCCCCTTGGTTGCTCAATTGATTCAGTTGAGGATCAGTTTTTGGTGTTTTGATTTGAAATGTTCAAATTGACAATAAGGTATTCTTGATTTATATAAATGATATAATCGGTATGATGTATGAGATATATCTAGTGGAGGATTGATGTAAATGAGATTTACATTAAGTATCATGGAATAGAAAAACGAACTATGGTTTATAGTGTTTCATGAGATGAAATAATTAAACTATAGGTTATAATATAGTATGATAGGGTATCATTTATGTTATAAATAATATTAATTATTAGATTTATTAAATTCTTTTTCTTTAATAACCATATGAGTGGGTGGTTATTGGATCATTGGTAACCGTGAGTTTAAAAGGAAAGTGGTTTCCTATTTTCAAAAAGGAAGTTTTTTTTACAAAAGTTTGAAAGAAGTTTTGAGTTTTCTCTCTCCGCAAAAGAAACTCACGAAGTCGTCAAATAAATTTGGTATTACTAAACGACGGGCTGGGCGAGCTAAATGATTGTGCAGTTAGAGCTAAACGCTGTGTAGTATTTATCTAACGATCACATACTTTTGCTAGACGATCTTTTAGTTTTATCTAAACGATTGGGCATTGACCTATAGATAGAGTCTCACATCTCCCAACTTGCCCAGTCGTGTACGCGATCAGTGTTTCCTTCCATTCATCTACCTCATACCAAGTCCGAACAGGCCCACCCTCTGGATTCTCACACCGAGAATACCAAGGTCACCGTTGTTGGTGTGTCGATACTCAACTCGACACCGTCGAGGTTTTCTTGAAGGCCGTTCGTGGTGCTGTGGAGGTCCGTTCGTGTTGCAGAGGAGTTCGTGATCGAGGAGATCATTGAGGAGAGTGCGAACTATTCGTGTTGTGTTCGTTGTGGTGTTGCGGTTATGTAAATCGAGCGTTAGTGGTTGCTGATTTTTTGAGCAACCACGAAACGGAGCGTGGAGACACTTTTGCCATTATGCGTAAAGTTTTCTCTTTATGCATTTGACTTTATTCATGCTGTAATTTCTCTGTATGAATTGTATAACCGTTTGTTTAAAGTTGACTGTAAACATATGTTCATTCATGATTTTAATTTGGAATAGTCTTGTTTCCCTGCTCATGAAAATATCGCTTTCGATTTCCTTCATTGAATTCACTCATCACGCTACTCTAAGGTTTAATCTATTTGTGAGCTAGTAAAGAGACCTAATGTATCTATAGATCATGGGCTCCAACGATCTGAGATTAACAGGCTAAATTGTTTAACCTAATTAATCAATATTCATTAACCACCGGGTCACTCCACTAAAGCTCAGTAATTGTACTTTCTTCACTGTAGATATATTTCTGTCCACTCGATATAACCATAATTAGTAAGTCAACCCTTCACAGGTTGTTCATAATAACGACTGGGTCAAAAGCTATTTTACTCCTAAGATTACATCTTGTTCCTTAAGTCTCACTAATCCTTTAATGAACAATTGGTTTGTGATCCAATCACCAAATTGAGTCCCCCTCAGGCTAATGAGAGGGTGGGGCCTCTTGTTCAAGACCCGGAGTCAACACTTAAAGGAATAATCTCTCTACTATCCCTAAAAGTAAGTAGAAGCGAATTTCGTCTTATACTCTATGTCCTCAGCTATCTACCCAGTCTTACCCCTGAAATGGGAGGCTTATTGAGCCTGTGCTGTTGAGTCAACCCTCACCCATGAAAATCTAAGAATAAGCAGGAGTTCATAGCTAGCTCAAGATTAAGGTCAAGTTACCAGGTCATCGCTTTGAAATAGTTAGTCTTAAAAAGTAAATGCCGATATAAAGTAAGAGTGACTTATTATAACACCCTGTATTTTTTAGTAGTATTAGTGTAATTTCAGTAATTTTTTTTTACTAATTGAGGACATTTTTGGAATTTTTGAACATTTAAGTGCAATTGTTGGAATTTAAATCATTTAAGTGGAAATTAATATTGGAAATTAATTTCGAAGTTTGGTGTTGGAAATCAAGGGTAAGATTTATTGTTTTAAAAATGGAAAGAAAGAGAATGGAAAAAAATAATAATAAAAATAATAAAGGAGAATAGGAAGGTTTATTCATTTTCTTTTTCTTTCCTTTTTCTTTTTCCTCTTTTTCTTTCCCCTTCCCCCTTCTTCCTCACGCAGACCTAGCAGCCTTTCACTCCGCCGTCGACCTCGGCCAGAAATTCCGTCCTCCTCGCCGCTGACCGTTCGTGCCACCCAAATCTGATTCCAGTCGTCGTCGCGAGCCACCCGAGCGCTGAAGTCGATCACACCTGGATCGGATGCCGAGAGCCTCCGTCCAGCCGAGCGCTCGTCCAGACTGCCGCCGCCCTGTCTCTTATACACATCTAGATGTGTATAAGAGTGAGCGCTCGTTCAGACTGCCGCCGCCTGAGCCTAAGCTGGTCTCCACCGCTGCTCGTCGTGTAAGCTTCTGCCTTGTCGACTCCTTCGCCGCACGTCCGCCACTCTCAGCATAACCAAATTCGAGCCGCCAACGTTCTCCTCCACCACCCACCGCGTCGCTGTCAGCTGCTTCCAGCGCCGCCAGCCCTGTTCGTCGCCAGGACTTGCCTACACCACTAGACTTGTGTTTTGAGTAAGCGATTGATTATTTTTTTGGGCAAGATTTTGGTTGATCTAGTTTGATTACCCATTTGGATTTTGGGTTAAAATTTTTTTATCTCTATATTTGGAATCCAGATCCAAGATTGGAGTACTTCGGAGTGCGCAACGTGCTGTTTAGCGGATTCGAGTTCGTTCGGCAAGTATTTTTGATAAGTGTTGTGACCCTTGTTGTTGATTGTTAGGCACCTTTTGGTTATTGGACTGATGGAGAGTTTGGTTTTAGTTTCTCGAAGGTTCCAAGTCGTCGTCTTTTGGGTTCTAAAATCTGCTAAGAGGAAATTTTGAGTCGAAATCTCGCGAGTGTTGGTTGATCAAGTTTTGTTGGGTAAGTTCATTAGTGATCCCTAAATTTAATTTGTATGTATGGATCTTGGTTCCAAGAATTTAAAATTTGTGTTATGTTCTGTATTATGGGACTTAGTTCAGGGGTTTTTGGTTGGAGATCATTAGCTTGGATTAAAAAATCAGAATTTGATTTCGAGGTAAGTAATCTTACTACTGGAACTGCCCACGGGCCAAGCTTTAGTTGTATGCTAGCATGATAAGTGTATGTTATGGTAAATGTTAGCATGTTGATTGACAGTATGACCTGAATCAAAGTATGTTCTGGCAAAAATTCTGATTTGTTTACGTACACACCTAAGTACTTGATCGTTATTATGTGATAGTATGTGTTTTCATATGTCGATGTCTGATCTGCTGGTGTTGAGGCATACTTGTATGTTGTGGGTTTATGATGTAAGTTATACATGGATGATGTATAATATGTTATTAAGAAATATGTGTATGTGATGAAGTCATGGTATCAAGAATTTTTATGTATGTTTTAGAACTGTACAATGTTGAATCTTAGCACGTTAAGACTGTGCGAATATCCTTATTGATTAGTTAGATGCTCATCAGTTTGTGTTTCCTTTGGGATTCACCAGTTTATGTTTCCTTCGGGTTTCACCAGTTTGTGTTTCCTTTGGGATTCACCAGTTTGTGTTTCCTTCGGGATTCACCAGTTTTGTGTTTCCTTCGAGATTCACCAGTTTGTGTTTCATTCGGGATTCACTAGTTTTATGTTTCCTTCGGGATTCACCAATTTTGTGTTTCCTCCGGGATTCACCAGTTTTGTGTTTCCTTCGGGATTCACCAGTTTTATGGGCATACTTAACTATAATAGGATAGGACTCAGTCTCTTGTCTGTTTCATGTGTTTATGTGCCTAATGCGGGTATCTAGAGGCAGGGGGCGGATGCCTAGCCTTGAGTCCCCAGTCGTTGTGGGCGCTAACTTAACGTAGGAAGGTATTTCAATAAGCTCATTTCTGGGGCGGTTATGTTTGTATCCTGATTTAAGTGTGTTAAGGCGTTATATATCTCTATCTCTCTCTCTCTGGGCGATGGCGCAGCGGAATTCGCGATCGTTGTCACTGGGACTAAGTTTTTTACGCGCATCATGGGATTATAGAGTTCTTTTCATTGTTTCTCTTAATTGTTTAGTTTTGATGTTTGAAACTTATTATTATGTAAGAAATTTCTTTTTCATATGTATTTATTAACCTTTATGATTTATGGGTACCCTATTATTGTTTTTAACAATTGCATTTAATAAATGTCTTTTGAACTTCTTTTGTTTTAATTAGCATTTATTTCAAATAACTGAGCGTTGTTTTAAATTCTTTGCATGCATTTATTTTAGTAACGATCTTACCTAAGTCCTAGGGGGTCAGGTCGTTACATTTATTTCTTAGTCCGGTCTTATACAAACTCTTTGCATAGGATGCCTCGACTCGTATGTCTCCACATGAACGAATCAAGATCATATCATTTATTGCACTTTACAACAATTGTAATATCTACAAAGTGGGCCGCATCCAATAGTGTCCCCAGAATAAGGTACCCAACCTTATCCATATACTATAGACCATTTTGGCTATCTACTCGAACTTGATCCACTCTTATGTCTCCACATAAAGTTTAAGTACTCATTTAATAGCCACGGATCTTAGTTTATTAGATTTAGGTTCTTTCTAAAACAAAATGAGCAACTCATACATTCAATAACAACTTTATTGAATAATCTCAATAACATCTACATTGATTAACAGAATAAGTTTATTGTTTATAAATCACGAGTTTTTTGATATAAAACCCAATATAAATTCCATGCTCTACTGTGCCGCCTGCTATGCGTCAAAGATCCACTAGCTTTGCAATGAACCTATCACATCGACCACCAACTTGCTCTGTCGACTTGACTTCCACCGCCCATGCATTTTCCGTTTTCTGTTTGCTGTGTTTGCTTCATCGCGTAGTACTATGAGTTGCAAAGTTGGTGTTGACTGATGCGTTTTTGGCTCGAGCTTGTTTCACTTTCCTTTTCATTCACGCTGCGTCTAAAAGTGACATATTTCATACTTTTTCAAGGATTTTAGTCTTTTAATCTCATGATCACAAAGTATAATTATTTGTATTGATTATTTGTCAAGCTGGCACATTTTTATTTGATTTTTTCTTAATTGTTCTCAATAAAAAAGTAGAATAACTTGTATTTCTACAAGTTATCACACCCTCAAATTTAAAACGATGGTTGTCCTCAAGCTTATACTTAAAGTCTCAATATATCTCTGTTGGGTTGTATGTCCTAAAACTCATAGTTTGTAATGTTAAACATATTCTATTATCAATAAAGATGTTATTGACGTTTATTTAATGAAACTATTATTGAATATGTGAATTGCACTTGTAAAGTCTAAATTCAATAAACTAAAGATCCATGGCTATTATATGAATACATGAACTTTAAGTAGAGACATAAGAGTGGATCGAGTTCAATAAATAGCCAAATTGGTCTATAGTATACGAATAAGCCTGGGTACCTTATTCTGTTAACACTATTGGATGCAACTCACTTTGTAGTTGTTACAATTTGTTATAAAGTGCTACAAAAGAAGTGATCCTGATTCGTTCATGTATTGACATGAGGAGTGGGGGCGTCCTATGCAATAAGTTTGTGTCACACCCTCTCCCAGACTACTCTTTTAGCCTAGGAAAAGACATGAATGCAGCAGTTATCAACCCCTTTGTGACACTTCTTTGTAAAATAGCTAGCATGAGAATAATCTTTCTTAATATCATGGATTCTTTAAAATCATTACAAATACTTAGTCACTCACAACTTTAGGGCTACTCCTTAAAGGTTGATATGCTTCTAGCAATGGTGTTAATATTGTGGACACAACAACATACATTTAGTTACTAGCAATGGTCTCCTTTTTGAGACTAACTCTTACTTAAGCTTGCGTTTAGCCTTCCCTAGAAGACTTTCAATCAAACGCATAATTGGCTATATGTCGAGCACTTAGAAATTTCCTTGAGGTTTAGGTTCTTGCTATGCGAACAACACACCTTTAGAGCTAATACAACTGCTGCTAACTTTAGATCGTGCGTAGGGTAGTTACATTCATGCTTCTTTAACTAACAAGAAGCATAGTCGACTATCTTTCCTTCCTGCATCAGCATACATCCTAATCCCTGTCGGGATGCATCACAATAAATCTCAAACTTTTTACCTGGTATTGGTAAAGTCTGCACTAGTGCTGTTACTAACCTCTGTTTTAACTCTTGGAAACTATGCTCACATTCTGGTGACCACTCAAACTTCACATCTTTTCTTGTCAGGTTCGTCAACGGTAAAGCTATCTTAGAGAAGCCCTCCACAAATCTCCTATAATAACCTACTAAACTCAGGAAACTGCATATCTCTATTATAATCGTGGGTCGCTCCCAATTAACTGTCGCTTTTGTCTTCTGGGGATCTACACTGACTCCCACTGCTGAAACTACATGCCCAAGAAACACAACTTGATTTAACCAGAAATCACATTTACTAAACATGGCATATAGCTTCTTTTCTCTTAGCATTTGCAACACTAACCTCAGATGTTCCATATACTTTTTTGCACTACTAGATTATACTAATATATCGTCTATGAAGACTAACATAAATTGATCCAGGTAAGGATGGAATATCCTATTCATTAAGTCCATAAATACCGCAGGAGTATTCGTCAGAGCAAACGACATTACTAGGAACTCATAATGTCCATAACTGGTTCTGAAAGCAGTCTTTGGAACATCTACCTCTTTAACCTCCAACTGGTGGTAACCGAATCTCAAATCTATCTTAGAGAACACTATAGCTTCCTTTAACTGATCAAATATCTTTCTTGCATGTTTTCAATATGACATCAAAACCAAAAACCCAATTTTTACTGTTTTACCATGGTCAAATCTAACACAAAAGAAATTAATTCTTCTCTTCTCTATGGTTCGACCCCACATTTACCACTGTTGCTATGTTTTAGTAGTAAAAGGAGTAGTTCGATGATTTTACAAATTTTCTTTTGATCAAATTTGAAGCTTATTAACGACGTAAGTTTCAAGCCTGTCAATGACTATTACACGAGTACTTGAACTTTATGTGGAGACATAAGAGTGGATCAAGTTCGAATAAGTAGTCAAAATGATCTATAGTATACGAATAAGGTTGGGTGCCTTATTCTGGTAACATTATCAGATGCGACCCACTCTGTAGTTGTTACAAGGAGTTGTAAAGTGCCACAAATGAAGTGAACCTGATTCGTTCATGTGTTGACATGAGGAGTGAGGGCATCCTGTGCAATGAGTTTGCTTAAGATCGGATAAAGAAATAAGTCACTCTTACTTTATAACGCTGTTTACTGTTTAAGATTGACTATTTCAAAACGATGACCTAGATAACTTAACTTTAATCCTGAGCTAACTATGAACTCCTGTTTATTCGAGATTATCCTTAGATTTTCATAGGTGAAGGTTGGCTCAATAGCGTTAGCTCAATAAGCCTCCCATTTCAGGGGTGAGACCGAGTAGATAGCTGGAAACATAGGGTGCAAGACGAAATTCACTCCTACCCGCTTTTAGGGATAGTAGAGAGGTTGTTGCTTTAAGTACTGATTCTGGGTCTTGAACAAGGGGCCACACCCTCTCATTGGCCCAAGAGGGATTCTGTTTTTTTAAACAAATTGTTCATTAAAGGATTATTGGAACTTAAGGTACAAGAGGTAATCTTAGGGGTAAAACAGTCATTTGACTTAACTGTTATTACGAACAACCTGTGAAAGGTTAACTTACTAATTATGGTTATATTGAGTGGACACAATATATTTGCAGTGAGAGGAGTGCAAATACTAGGCTTTATTGCAGTGACCCGGTAGTTAACGAATGAGGGTTAATTCTGTGTAAAGAGTTTAACCAATTAATCTCGGATCGTTGGAGTATTAGAATCAGAAAACACGCAATAAAAGTTAAATGATCGATAAACATTCTAATTCATTAATTTTGGATTTAAATTAAGCATGCTTATAAACTAATAAGAGGGTTTCATGACATACTTTTGTAGAAACACTTGAATCTTGATTCCAACTGCAAATCTTCTCTAAATCAACTTGTGAACCACCTCAAGGCCTTCCTTACTATTCTCTTGGTGCATTAGATTGATTTGTGGGACTCAAAATAAGCTCGAATAAAGGGAATTTAGAGAAGAAGTCACTGATGCACCATGGAAGAAGACCTTCTTCAACGTTGAAGTTTTTCAACAAAAACTCATATGTTGCATAAGTTGTATGCCCGATTCCCACTTCATTCTTCTTTATTTATTGCAAGACCATCATACAAAGAGGATTGCTCCATGAAATGCCCCTCATGCTTAGAAATTTGACTCAAGGAAATGGTGAAAAATGAGTGAGCAAATTGGAATGGAAGTGGAGAAATCCCACTTTTTCCATTTTCCAACTTTTCAGTTTTGTTTTAAAAATTGATTTCCAAAATCTATTTTTGTTTTTCAAAATTGAAAACTTTATTAATTTTACAAAATTAATTCAATAATTAATCTTCTAATAAAATTAATAATTAATAATTAATTAAACAATTTAATTAATTCTAATTAATTTAATATCAAATATTAAATTAATTTTTCACTAATTCCACCATCATGAATCCCTATTCATGAATTTAATACTTAAATCATATTAAATATTAATTAATTCTCCAATTCCGTTTAATTCCAAAATTAAATGTGTAATTATATCACATATAACTAAAATTCCCTTAATTCTAATTTGAACGTTTCAAATTAACTTATCACACTACTCTAAGGCTAATCCATTTATAAGCTAGTAGGAGGACCTCGTGGACCTACAGATCATAGGCTTCAACGATCCGAGATTAATTGGCTAAACTCTTTACACTGTATTAACCTCTATTCGTTAACTATTGTGTCACTCCACTAAAGCCTAGAGATGCATTCCCCTCACTGTAGATATATTATATCCACTCGATATACCATGATTAGTTAGTTTACCCTTCACAGGTTATTTGTAATAACAGCTGGGTCAAATGACTGTTTTAACCCCTCAAGATTACCCCTTGTTCCTTAAGTCTCACTGATCCTCTAATAACAATTGGTTTGTGATCCAATCAACAAATCGAGTCTCTCCTGGACCAATGAGAGGGTGGGCCCCTTGTTCAAGAATCAAAGTCAACACTTAAAGGAACAAACTCTCTACTATCCCTGAAAGCGGGTAGGAGTGAATTCCATCTTGCACCCTATGTTCCCAGTTATTTTCCCAGTCTTACCCCTGAAATGGAGGTTTATTAACCTAGCGCTGTTGAGCCAACCCTCACCTATGCAAATCTAAGGATAATCTCGAATAAACAGGAGTTCATAGTTAGCTCAGGATTAAGGTCAAGTTACCTAAGTCATCGCTTTGAAATAGTCAGTCTTAAATAGTAAATAGCATTATAAATTAAGAGTGACTTATTTCGTGGTCCAATCTTGTACAAATCTATTGCACAGGACATCCCAATTCCTCATGTCATGTACGAATTAGGATCATATCGTGTGTAGCACTTTACAACTCCTTGTAACAACTATAGGGTGGGCCGTATTCGATAGTGTTATCAAAATAAGACACCCAAACTTATTCATATACTACAGACTATGTTGACTATTTACTCGAACCTGACCCACTTTTATGTCTCCACATAAAGTTTAAGTATTCATGTAATAGTAATGAATCTTTTAGTTTATTGGATTTATTTGTAAAATGAAATAAGAAATTCATATATTCAATAACAACTTATTGAACTTTCAGAAAAAGTTTTATTGTTTACAAACCACGAGTTTTAGGACATAAAACCCAATATGAAGCCCATGATCTGTAGGTTCATTAGATTCCCCTACCAGCTCACAAACAGATTAGCCTTAGAATAGTGTGATAATTTGATTTGAATCGTTCAATTTCGAATTAAGGGAATTAGTAATTATATATGATATAATTACACATTTAATTTTGGAATTAAACATAATTGAATAATTTATTAATATATAAATATGATTTAAATATTAATTTCATGAATAGAGATTCATGGTAATGGAATTGGTGACAAATTAGTTTAATATTTGATATTAAATTAATAGAATTAATTAAATTGTTTAATTAATTATTAGTTACTAATTTTATTAGAAAAATTGTTTATTGAATTAATTTTTTGTAAAATTAATAAAATTTCAATTTTAATTATAGAATTAAAATTGGAAAAATTTTTTATTTTGAAAATCAATTTTAAAATAAAAAAAGGGAAATTGAAAATGAGAAAAATCCCAATGTGGGATTTTCCCACATTCAAGCAAGAAGGTTAGTCACCTTTTTACACATAATTTCACCACAAAATTCAAAGAGTAGTTGGAATCACTTAAAGTGATCAGTTTGCATGAGAATCATGTAATAAAACCACTCTTGATTGAGTGGAAAAGGAGATGCAAGTGCTAAATTGCTGAGTTTTTGAAGAGTGAAGAAGTGATTCTTCAACAAGCTGAAAAACCAGAAAACCTCTCCTCCAAATCCCTAAGTTCAAGCTTGTTTTGAGTCCCATAATACAATCTAAGGCTCCTAATGAATAGTAGGGAATTCTAGTAGTGGTCCACATCAAGCATTGTAGAAGATTGCAGCTGAATTTCGAGTTTGAAGAGGGTCTTCAAAGGTATGTAATGAAACCCTCTTGATACCCCATGAACATGCTTAATTTGATGTCAAAATTGAAGAATTAGAATGCTTAATGATCCTGTTTTCTTCTACTGCATGTTTCTATAGTCCAACAATTGGTATCAGAGCATCATTTAAGCATTCAATTCGAGTTACTTTTGGCTTGGTGGGTGTTTTTCATAAATTATATGAAAATGGTGAATTAATATGGTTTTTCTGAGTTTTGGTATTGAATTCTCTTCAAATAGTTGTAATTCTTGTAATTGGCTCTTGATTGATGGGCCTTAATGTGTGATTAAGTGTCTGTAATTTTTTTGGAGTCATTAGAGTTGAAATTATGTTGTAATTGAAGAAAGAAGTAAAGAAGGTCGAGTAATAGAAATTGGTTTTTTCAGCCACTGCCCTATACTCAATGCACGATGCCATACTCGATGCTCAATGGCATACTTGATCTCATGCTCAATGGCATACTCAATATTCGATGCCATGCTCAATGCTCGATGGCATACTCGATGCTCGATGCCATGCTCGATGCTCGATGGCATACTTGATGCTCATGCTTGATGGCATACTCGATGCTGGATGGCATACTTAATGCTCATTCTCAATGGCATACTTAATGCTCATTCTCAATGGCATACTCAATGCTCGATGGTATACTCAATGCTCGATGGCATACTTGATGCTCGATGGTATACTCGATGCTTGATGACATGCTCCATGGTAGTTGATGCTTGATGGTACTCCATGGTTTTTTGCCCGATTCAGCTAATTTTTTAGCATTGGAGGTCCGATTCGAGAGGTTAGGGTCCGGTTCAGGGTAGTTTGAGTGGTCCAAAAGTGTTTTAGAGCCAGTTTTGGTTATTATTGTAATAATCTAGGCTTTTGTTTGCTTGAGAATGCCAAAACTAAACCATATCAATTTGTGTTTAATTAATTATGCATGTGATATATATTATAATTAAACAAATCTTGTACGTGTATATAGTATGCCATGTAGATTTAAAATCCCACCATAGGAAGTATGTTACATGCATTGAAAGTATGTTATAAGGTGTTATAATATATAGTATGCATATTTAAGGTTTCAGATGTTTTAATATAAGTGTTATATTAAATCATGAGATATTCGATGTATGTTATGGATGTATACCATGTCTAAATTTTTATAAATTGTTATAAAATTGGATTAGACATTAAAATCTATAACAAAGATAAGTTGCATGCTCACGTAGGCTAACTACTTGTTTTAATAGTTAAAATAGGTCGTTATCTTATAAAACTTCAGTTACAAACTCAACTGGTATATAATCCTATCTAAGGCTGGGGATATTTAAGTTGACGGTCTACGGAACACTTCCTTCTTGGGGATTATGACCGAATAATTAAGCGTTGTTTACCAGTTTTATGAGCAATATGTGAGTGGTGTGAGGTTTTAAAACTTGTTTATCACCTAGATATCATGGTTAAATCCAAATATAAACATTATACTTGGATAAACACCTAGACTTAGGTTGTTTAATTAGCTAAAACATTCCCAAGTAAAGACTTACCCAAAAACAAATAGAACACTTCAGTGGAAGTTCTAACATATATGATATGTTGTTAGAATACTCCAGTGGGAATTTAATAATATATATGATATGTTATTAGAATGTTTCAGTGAGAGATTAATAACATATATGATATGTTGTTTTTAACTCTCGTGTCCCTAAGAGTTCACAATCGAGATTCATGTTCCACTTCGTGTAACCCTGGGAGTGACCTCCATTTGAAAAGTGTTTATATAAATCAAGATTATGGTGAATGAAGGGAAGTTGTTCAACGTAAAATCAAATATCTGATATATTGATTTTAACTCTCACGTCCTTAGAAAGTTCACATCGTGAGATTCATGCAATGCTTCATGTCGATTATACCTCAATTGCTCAATTTGGAAAGTGTTTGCATGTGGTCAAGATCAAGGTGAATGGAGGAAGTAGTTCATAGTAAGTAGGTGAAGGATATGTGTCAACGTGTCCTACGGTCTCTTCCGTTGGTTTGGACCGTGAGATTCCTATGTTACGCCTGCTGGTTAGCTTTAGGCAGCCTTTGCTAGTTGTTTAACGACAGCTATCTCCTCGGAGGGTTGTAACATAGGATTCATAACAACTCAAACTCTAGAAATGGATAGGATTTCTTAGGTCGTTCTCCAACCTTGACTTTCCAATTCAGTAGCATTGTTGAGGTTGACCTCTGAGATCTGGAAATGGACAGTTACACTTATGGAAATACTAAGTGTTAGTAATTCTTGACTGAAAATGGTAGCTAAATGACTATCTGAATATGAGTTATTCTGGAGATAGTATTTAGTCAAGAATGTCTTTCTTTAGTGAAAGAATATTTGGCTGCCCCTCGGTAGCATTTATTCTGACTCACTATAATATTGTTGCAAAAATAATGAAAATTGGGTATATTATTACTTTGCTAAAACATGATTGGGTTTAAAAGCAATTCACTGATAAAGAAATTATTTACTTTTCAGAATGACTAGTTCATTGATACAATTGTTGGATTTAGATAATTAACTAGGGACAATTATGCTACATGAAAATCAAATTTGAACACAATACTGGTGATAGACGATTTAAGGTTTGTTTTGAAAGAGGAGTGTCCTCCCATTTCTAGCTCAAATACAAACTAAACTGTTCGGGAAGCATACGACAAATGGATGAAGGCGAATGAGAAAGCCCATGTCTACATTCTTGCCAACATATCTGATGTCTTGGCTAAGAAACACGAAATCATGTATACTGCCAAATAGATTATGAAATATCTACGTGGGATGTTTGGACAACCGTCCTTCTCCCCAAGACATGATGCTATCAAATATGTTTACAACTACAGAATGAAAGAAGGGGCCTTTGTTAGAGAATATGTCCTGGACATGATGGTCTATTTCAATGTGGTAGAGGTAAATGGAGCTGTCATAGATGAGAAAAGCCAAGTTGATTTTATTCTAGAGTCTCTTCTGAAGAGTTTCTTGCAATTTTGCACTAATGCATTAATGAACAAGATAGAATACAACCTGACTACACTTCTCAATAAGCTGCAGGCTTTTCAGTCCATTTTGAAAAATAAAAGGATAAGAAGCAGAGGTAAATGTTGCCGCTGCTAAGAAAAGAGGTCATCCTCTAAAAGGTCTGATGTTTCTTCTTCTTCTAAGAATAAGAGTATTGCCTAGAAGAAGAACAAGGGGAAAGGGAAAAAGAAAACTTCTACTGGCCGCAAAAGCAAGGCCAAAGATGCAGACAAAGGAAAATGTTTCTTCTGCAGCGAGGACGAGCACTGGAAGAGAAACTGCTCACAACACCTTGCAGAGAAAAAAGCGGAGAAAGCAAAACAAGGAAACTAGTTCCGGAAGATTGCTTGCAATAAGAAAATGCTCCAGGTTTTGAACATGGGAGAATATCTTAGAAAGACTATTGGGAGATTTTGGAGTTGCTGACAAAAGATGAATTCTGTTGCTTTTATAAATGTAATAAAAGTTGTTTTATCTTTTGTAAAGGACATGTTGTGTATAATCTTTTGTTATAAATGAAATGTTCATTAGCAAAAGTTACATTTTATATTTTTTCTACTATAAAGCAACTTCTGTTAAAACCGACCAAAGTTCAAGGCCATTTCAAATATTTGGATATTTAACGGTTGAAAAATAATAAGTCAAATGATTATGTTTGCCTAAGTAATAAGTTTAGAACACTTGAAAGGTTCAAGGTGTATTAGACTTGTTAGGTAAAGAATATAGAGAGTCTGAAATTTCTAGGGCTATTTTGATAGAACATGAAATCAAGTGGCAACTCTCTATACCTAGTTGTCTTAATTGTTTTGAACAACATTCCAATTTTAAGGTTCTTCTGAAATTCCATATGAGATATGATAACGGGCAGAAATGCACGTTATCATAGTGCTAAGTTCTTAAACAATGTTAGATTGTGTTGATGAAATATGTTACTTTGCATCCATTAAGCATCAGTTTCTTAATATTGCGGTCGCAGGCGTCCATTAGAATAGTTGATCTTTGTATTTTTGTGTAGAATACACGTTAACGCAATTCAAGATTGCAATCATAGGAAATCAGTGGTCGAGCGCAACTTCACTACAAGGCTTTGCGTTGATCGTGCTCGCAAACATTCGCCCAAGAAGGATCGCCGCAGCTTGGTTAGCGCAACATGGTGGATGCATCCAGGTGAAAGGATAATTAAGAGCGATGGGACAGAAAGCTAATGACAGTCGAATCAAAATTAAGTTGACAGCCAATAACAGTCACAAAGTACATTCAGCTTTATCGGTGACAATTATCCGGCGCATCAGTCAAGAATTAAAGCTATCCCATCTGTACAACCAGGAGAGAGAAGCCGCCTTTCACCATGGATGCTCTCTAAATACCAAGGGCATTCTTCAGAGAAGGGGTTGACGAGTTAACCAGTTGATCAGTTCACCGTTTAGTTCACGCCTCTGTCCATAGTTTTCCTTTCCATTTTAAGGCGGAGCAAGAGAAGAGCGGTGGCGCTGGAGATTGCTCAGGGAAACTCGAGAGAAAACCTTAGGGCGTAAGAGCAGAGAGCAGGCTGACTCTCGTGAGAGCGAGATTATCTTTAGAGAACAAGTAGAAACAGCGTAAACGGCTTGCAATAAGAGATTGCTACCAAGCTCTTTATTATATACTTGCATTGTTATTTTGTATTTCATCTTAATATCTATTCAATGGAAGTTCTATTTCTACATCAGCTCACTCTCTTAATACGCATGAGTACCTAAACTAGACAATGGGTTGAGAAGAACTAAGCTAACATGACCTAGGAAGTTCATTGCTTGTGATTGTCTTGTTTTATGTTGGGTAAAATACCCTTTAGAGTTACTCGAGAGAGAGTTTAAAGAAAGAACCTAATGTCTCGATAGAGCTAGGTTAGAATCTGGACTCGAAAGAGCAAGATTAGACTTGCATAAACAAGAGATAGGGACTTAGAGATAATCTCTGTTTGCCAACTTGCATCGCATGCATCCTAGGAATAGGTATGATGATATGTGGTCGCCTTGTTTATGTATCATCGCATAGACAATAATTAGAGGTTTATGTGTAAGCCCTATAGACACATTTTCATGTACATCGCATGCGTTCTAGTATTAGAAGCCGTAGCATTCACGCCGAAAGATGGTTTACTATTGTATACATGTTGCATGATCGTAAAGCATGAACGCATTCTAGGGAGTGTTAGTCGAAACCCTTCTCAACCTGTTCACCGCATATTCATCGCATCTCCCATTTATCAACTCTTTTCAAACTCCGCCGCATCTGTTATTTATTTTTCATCAACACAACCAACAACCCAACACTTATTTGTTTAACCGGTTACTGCAAAGTCTTTATTATCACCAACGCAATCTATTTTCACACTTGAATTCTGCTAGGAAAACTTGAGTGCACAACGCAAACCCATCAACACATATCATCCATATTTCCACTTCATAATAACCAGCATCAAGTTTTTGGCACCATTGTCAGAGACTTTGGCAAAATAGTTTGTTAATGGTAATTTTTGTGATTTCTTTGCAGACTCTCAATCTCTGGCGAATTACAACCCAGAGATTGAGAGAATGTTTCGAAGGAGATTGAGAGACCGCCAACAACAACCACAATCCGATAAAGAAGAGATGGCGGAGCAGCCTGGAAATGGAGCACCAAATGATAATAATGTCATGGCGAATCTGATTCTATTGGCAAACGATCACAATAGGCTCATTAGGGACTATGCATTGCCAAACCTCTATGATTTCTCTCCAGGAATCATGAGGCCTGCTCTCGACGGAAGTAGATTCAAAATGAAACCGGTGATACTGCAGATGATCCAGACTGCAAGTCAATTCGAAGGAAGGCGTGGCGAGGACCCGCACGCCCACCTCCAAAGTTTTATTGAAATCTGCAATACTTTTGTGTTCCCGAACATCTCTGCTGAAGAAGTTGGACTAACATTGTTCCCATTTTCTCTCTGTGATCAAGCTAGGAAATGGGCATATTAGCTCGAACCAGGAGAGATAACTTCTTGGGAGCAGGTAGTGGAGAAATTTATGAAGAAGTATTTTCCACCTACTGAGAACGCAAGACGAAGGAAGCTTATTACAAATTTTGAAGAAGATATGGACGAATCGCTCAATGATGCTTGGACGAGGTTTAAAAGGTTGGTTCGGGATTGTCCGTATAATGGGTTATCAGACTACCTTCAAATGAAGATTTTCTATCATGGTTTGAATCCTGCTTCGCAGACCGCTGCCAACGCGGCAGCCGCTGGTGGTCTGCTTGACAAAACTTATGATGAGGTGAAGAATATCCTGGATCGCATCTCCAAGAACCATGAAGACTGGAGAGAGAGTGACCAGAGATTGAGAGTTAAAGATTCTGACGCAAAAACGGTGCTATTGTTTCATTACAAAACCAAATGACTGCAATGATGAATTTAATCCAAGGAATGGCGATCAGCAACCCAACACCGTAAGGTGGGAAAATCAATGCAATCAGTCAAAACACCGCAAGGTGTGCGACTTGCAGTGATGGGCATGTGATGGAAGATTGCCCACAAAATCCACAATTTGTATACTTTGTGAAAAATAATCCATTTTCAAACACTTACAACCCCGGATGGAGAAACCACCCCAATTTTTCCTGAAAGAATCAACAAAAAAATTCCAACCTATGGTGCAAAAAGAAGGGCCACCAGGATTCTTCTAGCGCAACAACAATCAACCGAACAGTCAATCAAGTAGTTCACAACAACCACCGCAATCCTCTTCTTTGGAGAGCCTATTGAAGCAATATATAGAGAAAAACGAGACCGTGCTTCAAAGTCAGGCTACGTCCATCCGCAACCTCGAATTGCAAATGGACTAGATTGTGAGTGAGTTGAAAAGTAGATCGCAAGGGGCGTTGCCAAGTTCAACCGAACTTCCATGCAACCCGAGGGGATCAGGTAAGGAGTAATGTCAGGTTGTGACATTGCGCAGTGGAAAGACTGTGGAGGGAGAAAAGAAGGAGCTTAGTCGGACAGCTCCCATTGCGGCTGAACAAGAAATTGCAGTAACATAAGAAGAAGAAAGAGAAAATGAAGCAGTAGAACCCGAGGTTGCATTAACCTTGAAGCCTAATGAAACGGGAATCGTGAAAGTTTAGTTCCCCATTTTCCCTCAGAGACTAAGGAAGAAGAAAAACGAAGAGGTACAGTACCACTGCTTCTTATCTATGTTAAAACAATTACATGTTAACATTCCTTTTAGTGAAACGATTGAGGAAATGCCTGCCTACGCCAAGTTTCTGAAGGACGTGATAACTAAGAAGAGGGGTGCTGGGAAATTTTCCACGGTGGCATTAACGCAAAGTTCCAAATCAATAATCCCTTCGAAGATGAGCGATCCTGGGAGCTTTACCATTCCTTGTTCCATAGGAGGACTCTATATTGGGCAAGCCCTATGTGACTTGGGGGCCAGCATAAATTTGATGCCGCTGTCAATTTTTAGACAATTAAATATGAGGCAACTTGTGCCCACATCAATGACTCTCCAATTGGCCGACAGATCTCTGGTCCATCCAAAAGGTAAGATGAAGGATGTGCTAATAACAATTGACAAATTTATTTTGCCAGCTGACTTCATCATTATAGACTATGAGGCCGACAATGATGTGCCCATCATTTTGGGGCGACCTTTTCTATCAACAGGTCGTGCTCAAATTGATGTGCACAAGGGGAAAATCACTCTGAGTATCAACAGACAGAAGTTCAAATTTAATATAATTCGTGCCATGAAATTTTCGGATGAAGAAGACCTACATGATTCTGATGATGACCTGAATTTGATTGAAGAAGAAAAGTCTGATGAAGAGTATGAAGAAGAGGATGCCATCACATCTATTGCTGCCTGCACTGCGATTGTAACAAAAACAAAGAAAGAAGAAGAAATGATCGCAACACAAGAAGTAGAGCCAAAAGAAGAAAGAAAAACAACGCAACCTTCCCTGGTGGAGCCACCAACACTTGAATTGAAAACCCTACCAACCCATCTGAAGTTACGCATTTTGGAGTTATGAATGAGAAGCTGCCAGTGATAATTTCCTCTGCGCTCAACGAAATCAGAGAAGAATGCATTGATGAGCATTCTCAAGAAACATGTACGAGCAATTGGCTAGACAACTCGCTGACATGAGAGGAATTAGCACCGCGTACTGCATGCACCACGTTCGTCTTAAAGACGACCATAAAGCTACAATTGAAAATCAACACAGACTCAACCATGCGATCAAGGAGGTATCAAGAGGAGATTATCAAATGGTAGATGCGGGCATTATCTACTCCATCAGCAGATAGCATGTGGGGTCAACCCGTGCAATGTGTGTCGAAGAAGGGTGGAATGATGTAGTCCTAAATGAGAACAATGATTAATACTGCAAAAGATCATTCACTGTGGATGGCGCATATGCATGGATATCGCAAGTTGAATGTGGGACCACCAGAGAAAGTATCATTTTCCTCTGCCAGCCATCGATTCAATGGCTAGGACCGAGCTAGCCGGAGGGAGATTTTTACTGCTTCTCTGGATGGGTATGCCGCGATATAATAAAATCCATGATACGCTCCTCAAAGATCAAGACAAGACCACATTTCACTTTGCCCATATGGGACATTTTTGGGGCTTTTTTCGCTGCATGTCGTTTGGGCTCTGCAATGCGCCAAGCACGTTCCAAAGGTGCATGATGGCGATCTTTTTAGATTATCTTGAAGACTTAGTAGAAATCTTTATGGATGACTTCTCTGTTTATGGGAACATTTATGAAGTATGCCTAGCCAACTTAGAGAAAATTCTGAAGAGATGTGAAGAGACGAACCTGGAGCTCAATTGGGAAAAATGTCATTTCATGGTCAAAGAGAGAATAGTGTTGGGGCATAAGGTTTCCCGGGATGGGTTGGAGGTGGACAAAGAAAAGATGAGGCAATTGAAAAACTTCCACCTCCAACTAGCGTGAAGGCTGTGCGAAGCTTTTTGGGGCATGCTGGATTCTATAAACGATTTTTCAAGGACTTTTCTAAGATAGCACGACCACTAAGTGTGTTATTAGAGGTTGACAGAAAATTTGAGTTCGACAACAATTGCCTCAACATATTCAGAGTTTTAAAAGATGCGATGATTATTGCACTCGTACTAATTACGCCGAACTAGACATTCGAAATCATGTGTGACGCAAGCGGGTATGCGATGAGGGCAACTTTAGCGCACAAGAGAAAAACAATTTTGCATCCCATCGCATATACGAGTAAGACACTAAACCCTGCTCAAATAAATTATACCACCACAGAGAAAGAACTCCTAGTTGTGATTTTTGCGTTGGAGAAATTCCAGGCATATTTATTGGGAACCAAGGTACTCATCCACACTGATCATTCGATAATCAAATACTTAATGACAAAGAATGACGCAAAGTCGAGGTTGATCAGATGGGTTCTCCTCCTTCAAGAATTTGATATCGAAATAATTTACCGGAAGGGGACAGAGAATCAAGTTGCGGATCACTTGTCCAGACTAGAAAATCTTGAAGTTGACCGCAATGAGACTGAAGTAAGTGTCGTATTCCTGGATGAGTAGCTATTCAACATAGAAGAATTGCCCTGGTATGCAGACATCGTCAATTATTTGGTTTGTCAATAATTCCCTAAAGATTACATCTATCATCAACAGAAGAAGCTCAAGAATGAATGTAGACACTATTATTGGGATGAGCCGAATCTGTATAAAAGAGGTGCAGACCAGATTATTCGATTATCCATACCAGATGCTATTCAACAACCTATATTGTCACAATGCCACGACTCACCATATGGTGTGCACTTTGGAGGGCAGCACACGACAACCAAAGTTTTACAAAGTGGATTCTTTTGGCCTACATTATTTAAGGGCGTGGCTAACTACGCAATGAAAAGTGATCGGTGCCAATGCACAAGCAACATTTCATGGAAGAACGCAATGCCAATGAATACTATTTTGGAGCTGGAATTATTTGACGTATGGGGGATTGATTTCATGGGACTATTCCCTCCTTCGAATGGTAAACACTATATTTTATTAGCCGTCGATTATGTCTCCAAGTGGGTAGAGGCAACAGCATGCACCACAAGTGATGCGGCGATAGTCTCTCAGTTCCTGAAGAAGAATATTTTCACTCGTTTTGGCACTCCTCGTGCCATCATAAGTGATGAAGGATCTCACTTTGTCAATCACAATATCAAGGAGCTACTGCACAAGTACAATATCCTCCACAAAGTTGCCACCGCATACCATCCACAAACGAATGGTCAGGCTGAAGTGTCCAATCGAGAAATTAAGTTGATACTTGAGAAGGTAGTAAAGCCTTCGCAGAAAGATTGGGCAATGAAGCTTGATGATGCGCTGTGGGCATACCGAAACACATTCAAAACACCAATAGGTATGTCCCTCTATGCGTTGGTATTTGGTAAGGTGTGTCACTTTCCTTTGGAGCTGAAATATAAAGCACTGTGGGCGGTAAAGAAGCTGAATTTTGATTTGAAGGAGGTAGGGGAAGCGCAAAAAATGCAACTGGTCGAGCTAGAAGAATGGAGCAACAATGCATATGAAAATGCGAAGATTTATAAAGAGCACACCAAGCGCTGACATGACCAACGCATATGCGGTAAAAACCTCCAAGTCGGGCAAGAGGTATTGCTTTTCAAATCGCATCTATGACTCTTCCTGGGAAAACTAAAGTCACGTTGGTTCGGACCGTTCATAATTAGACAAGTATTTCTACATGGCGCGGTCGAACTATCAAATGATGATGGAACCAACATATTCAAAGTCAATGGACAGAGAGTAAAGGCATATCATGGAGAAGGCTGACATCGCCAAGTCGACTCCATGGAACTAAAGAACTTTGAATAAAGAAGGAAGTAGGTGGTCCCTGCGTTAGTAAATGATCGCAACTCATCAGGGACGCAAGTTTTGGGAAACCTCAATTCTTCAACTCTTTTCTCCACTACTCGGAATTTTTACTATATCTTTTCAATCCTGATCTATCCTTATTTTACTATCACTATCTTTATTTCAAAAAAAAAAAAAAAGAAAGAAAGAAAAAATGCGATAACGAGTTTTATTCTGTTTAAAATAATTTGACCCTCTCTTTGTTTTTCTCGCAACGATCGAGGCGCTGGATTGCGGAGATGTTACGCGAAGAAGCACTTATCTTATTCCATCACCGCAATCCAAAGAAGAGAGATCACCGCAAAGTTGGATGCGTCAATACAATGCGGGCGACAGCGCAAAATTTGGGAGTGTATTCTTCCTTATCTTTATTTCAAATTTTGTGCTATCACATTGCATTTTAGTTTTCAAAGTTTTATCACCGCATCCTCTTTAATCACCGCAATCATTTGACCAATAGATAAATTTAGTAGTTTACCGCATTCTGTTTCTTTGCCAAGTATGATTTCAATGATGAAAAATATGCTTCTCTCTTTCGTATATATTAGCGTTAACTTAGTCTTAAGATAGTCACTTCATGAAATATTTCTAGAAGATAGAGGTTTTCTAGCTTTCTTTCAAACTCTATTTACAACGCATTCTATGACCATCGCATGACTTATTTTAATCTTTTGGCAGAGAGGACATTGCTGCATTTTAAATTTGTGGTGAGTTATTTGTTTCCGACCTTGATATTTAGTACAAAAAAAATTGAGAATAACAACTCCACTATCAACGCAATGGGAAAACTATGTTGACAAGAGTTAAGTTGTGAAAGGCACTTACCCCTAGTTGGATGTCCGCATGACATACGTGGGGGCAAGCCAAAACGAAAGTAAGTCACTAGGATCAATGCATAAATCAATGACCACAACTCCACTGCCAAATCGATATGAGTTTAGTCTGAGAAAGAGTACATTGCTCGTAGTTGGATGTCCGCATGACACACATGGAGAAAGATATATTTTAGGAAGAGACTTGAATAAGACTTAAGGAAATTCTCACATATAGGATTTGGACGAAGTATTATTGAGAAATCTAGGAAAAGAACTTTGCGGTTGACTTGTTAAAGGAACCTTTAGCTTATGCTTGAGAACAAGGATTGTTTAAATTTGGGGTGTGATAACGGGTAGAAATGCACGTTATCAAGTGCTAAGTTCTTAAACAATTTTGGATTGCGTTGATGAAATAGTTACTTTGCGTCCATTAAGCATCAGTTTCTTAATATTACGGTCGCATGTGTCCAATGTATTAGAACAGTTGATCTTTGATTTTTGTGCAGAATACGCGTTAACGCAATGCAAGATTGCGATCATAGGAAAATCAGTGGTCGAGCACAACTTCACTGCAAGTCTTTGCATTGATCGTGCTCGCAAACATTCACCCAAGAAGATCGCCACAACTTGGTCAAGC